>NW_027616698.1:0-210000 GCF_964187855.1 Myxine glutinosa
CTTTGACGTCAACATAGGCCAAAAGGTCAACATAGGCCAAATTTCTAAAATCCTCAATTTTCATCCAATTGACATGAAATTTGAAGAGGACTATGCATATCTGGTCACTGAATTCAACCACCAAGTATTTTTGAGGTCACCCTAGGCCATCATGTCACGTTGAAAACTTTTGGGGGAGGGCGTATTTTGCAAGTATCGTGCTACGCATGACGTTTTCTAGTTACTTGCAAAATCGAAGATTTTACAAGTATATTGGTCGGTTGTGTTTGTCACTCTCTGTCTGTCTGTCTGTCTGTCTGTTTGTTTGTTTGTTTGTTACTTGCAAAATCGAAGATTTTACAAGTATATTGGTCGGTTGTGTTTGTGACTCTATCTGTTTGTTTCTGTTTGTCTGTTTGTCTGTTTGTTTGTTACTTGCCGGAAAAAATTCCGGCAACTATGTTGATCTGTTCGTTTGTCTGTTTGTCTGTTTCTCTGTCTGTTTGCAGCACTGTGTCTACACCGTTGCACGTAGAATCGCCAAACTTTGCACACATATTGGTCTTGCCCTGGAATAGACTGTGCCCAATTGATGACGTCATCGGTCACGTGGATCGGCCGCCATCTTGGAAAAACTTTGCACCTCCATATCTCCGAAAGGGCTCAACAGGAAAAATTGACACATGGCTCATTGTAAAGAACTCTCCATGGGGAAAAAAATATGTTAATGATGATGTCATATGTCACGTGGTCGGCCGCCACCTTGGAAAAACGGCAAAACTTTGCACCACTATATCTCCAAAAGTGCTGAACAGAAAAAATTGAGACATGGCTCATTGTAAAGAACTCTTCATGCGCAATCAAATATGTTCATGACGACGTCATATGTCACGTGGTTCGGCCGCCATTTTCGAAAAACCGAAAAATTTTGCACATCCATATCTCTGAAAGTGCTAAATAGAAAAAATTGAGACATGGCTCATTGTAAACAACTCTCCAGGGGGAATAAAATATGTAAATGATGACGTCATCGTTCAGGTGGTTCGTCCGCCATCCTGGAAAAACGGCAAAACTTTGCACCTCCATATCTCCGAAAGTGCTGAACTGAAAAAATTGACACATGCCTCATTGTAAAGAACTCTCCAAGGGGAATAAAATACGTTAATGACGACGTCATATGTCACATGGTTCGGCCGCCATTTTGGAACAACCGAAAAATGTTGCACATCCATATCTCTGAAAGTGCTGAATAGAAAAAATTGAGACATGGCTCATTGTAAAGAACTCTCCAAGGGGAATAAAATACGTTAATGACGACGTCATATGTCACATGGTTCGGCCGCCATTTTGGAACAACCGAAAAATGTTGCACATCCATATCTCTGAAAGTGCTGAATAGAAAAAATTGAGACATGGCTCATTGTAAAGAACTCTCCATAGGGAATAAAATATGTTGATGATGACGTCATCAGTCACGTGGTTCGGCCGCCATATTTGTCCTAAATGGCCGAAAAAAAGGACATCCCGGCAAGTCCTCGGTCTCTGACCGATTTTTCATTTGCTTGTTTGTTTGTTTGTTTGTCACCGGCCTACAGGTCACAATTTTCAACCGATCTTCACCAAACTTCACCAAGTGCTAGAGTTAGTCAAATGCCAGAAGCCTGTTGTTTTTGGGGTCAATAGGTCAAAAGGTAAACATAGGCCAAAGGTCACCAACTTTGCTAAATTTCTAAAATCCTCAATTTTCATCCGATTGACTTGAAATTTTAAGACCACTTGCATATCTGGTCATTGAATTCAACCACCAAGAATTTTTGAGGTCAACATAGGCCAAATGGTCAACATAAGCCAAATTTCTAAAATCCTCAATTTTCATCCAATTGACTTGAAATTTGGAGAGGACTGGCATTGAATTCAACCACCAAGTATTCTTGACGTCAACATAGGCCAAATGGTCAAGATAGGCCAAATTTCAAAAATCCTCAATTTTCATCCAATCGACTTGAAATTTGAAAAGGACTTGCATATCTCGTCACTGAATTCAACCACAAATTATATTTTAGGTGAACATAGGTCAAAAGGTCAACATAGGCCAAATTTCTAAAATCCTCAATTTTCATCCAATTGACTTGAAATTTGAAGAGGACTTGCATATCTGGTCAGTGAATTCAACCACCAAGTATCTTTGAGGTCAACATAGGCCAAAAGGTCAACATAGTCCAAATTTCTAAAATCCTCAATTTTCATCCAATTGACATGAAATTTAAAGACGACTTGCATATCTGGTCACTGAATTCAACCACCAAGTATTTTGGACGTCACCATAGGCCATCATGTCACATTGAAAACTTTTGGGGGAGGGCGTATTTTGCAAGTATCGTGCTACGCATGACGTTTTCTTGTTTACTTATTTATTACTTGCAAAATCGAAGATTTTTCAACTATATTGGTCGGTTGTGTTTGTGACTCTGTTTGTTAGTTTGTCACCGGCCTGCAGGTCACAATTTTCAACCGATCTTCACCAAACCTCACCAAGTCGTACACTTGGTCAAATGCCAGAAGCCTGTTGTTTTTGGGGTCAATAGGTCAAAAGGTAAACATAGGCCAAAGGTCACCAACTTTGCTAAATTTCTAAAATCCTCAATTTTCATCCGATTGACTTGAAATTTCAAGACCACTTGCATATCTGGTCATTGAATTCAACCACCAAGAATTTTTGAAGTCAACATAGGCCAAATAGTCAACATAGGCCAAATTTCTAAAATCCTCAATTTTCATCCAATTGACTTGAAATTTGGAGAGGACTTGCACATCTGTCCCCGAATTCAACCACCAACTATTCTTCAGGTCAACATAGGCCAAAAGGTCAACATAGGCCAAATTTCTAAAATCCTCAATTTGCATCGATTGACTTGAAAATTCAACAGCATTTCCATATCTGCTCACTTAATTCACCCACCAAGTATTTTTGAGGTCAACATAGGCCAAAACATCAACAGAGGCCAAATTTCTAAAATGCTCAATTTTCATCCAATTGACTTTAAATTTGAACACCATTTGCATATCTGCTCACTGAATTCACCCACCAAGTATTTTTGAGGTCAACATAGGCCAAAAGATCAACATAGGCCAAAAGATCAACATAGGCCAAATTTCTAAAATCCTCAATTTTCATGCAATTGACTTTAAATTTGAACAGCACTTGCATATCTGGTCACTGAATTCAACCACAAATTATATTTTTGATGAACATTGGACAAAAGCTCAACATAGGGCAAAAGGTCAACATAGGCCAAATTTCGAAAATCCTCATTTTTCATCCAATTGACTTCAAATTTGAAGAGCACTTGCATATCTGGTCACTGAATTCAACCACCAAGTATATTTGAGGTCAACATCGGAAGGTCAACATAGGCCACATTTCTAAAATCCTACATTTTCATCTAAATGATGTGAAATTTCAACACGACTTGCATATCTGCTTACTCAATTCAACCACCAACAATTTTTGAAGTCACCATACACCAAAACGTCAACATACGCCATCATGTATCATTGGAAAACTTTTGGGGAAGGGTGCATTTTCCAAGTATCGTGCTACGCATGACGTTTTCTTCTTGACTTTGTGACTTTGTGACTTTGTGACTTTGTGACTTTGTGACTTTGTGACTTTGTGACTTTGTGACTTTGTGACTTTGTGACTTTGTGACTTTGTGACTTAGTGACTTAGTGACTTAGTGACTTAGTGACTTTGTGACTTTGTGACTTTGTGACTTTGTGACTTAGTGACTTTGTGACTTTGTGACTTTGTGACTTTGTGACTTTGTGACTTAGTGACTTAGTGACTTAGTGACTTTGTGACTTAGTGACTTAGTGACTTTGTGAGTTTGTGACTTTGTGACTTTGTGACTTTGTGACTTAGTGAGTTTGTGACTTAGTGACTTAGTGAGTTTGTGACTTTGTGACTTAGTGACTTAGTGAGTTTGTGACTTTGTGACTTTGTGACTTAGTGAGTTTGTGACTTAGTGACTTAGTGACTTAGTGAGTTTGTGACTTAGTGACTTTGTGACTTTGTGACTTTGTGACTGAGTTTATGACATCAACATCAACACCAACAACGACCAACACTTACACTACAATCGGTGGCATGCGTGGCATGCGAGGCATCCGAGGCATCCGTGGCATCCGAGGCATCCGTGGCATCCGTGGCATCCGTGGCATCCGTGGCATCCGTGGCATCCGTGGCATCCGTGGCATCCGTGGCATCCGTGGCATCCAACGCAGAGAAAACATCGATGACATCCATCATATCCATCATATCCATGCAATCCATGCAATGCATGGCATCCTTTGTTACGAAAAGGAAAAAACAAACAAAAAAAACACAAAAATAAACAAAACAAAAAAACCCCCAACAACAAACAAACGATTCCAATTTCTTCCGTGCGAGGCATAAGTCTGTAGCCTTACTTCCCCTGCTGCAAGTCGACGTACAATTGTTCACTTGTTCACTTGTTCGCGTTCACGTTCACGTTCACGTTCATGTTCATACACTTCTACCCGTTTCTGGCCTTGTACACCATTTCCACAGTTTCAAACTATTCAAACATCCCTATTCACCGTTTCACTTTGAAACCTCAACCTCTTTCACTTCTGCACTAACACCTTTTACCTGTGACTTTGACTTTTGCCTCTTGTTCACTCTGACAACTTCACTTTTTCACCTGGACCTTTTGACTGGGATTTTTTTTCACTCAGCGCATCGACGACGCCAAACCTCCACAAGTGCATTGTCGCCACCACGCCGACACCTCCAGAAAAAGCCCGCCTCGCCACACCTCACCAGCCACATAAGCCCACTCAACCAGCAATGACTTCACACATGCATCTTTCACTTGGACATTTGTCCTTGCACTGACTTTTGCGTCTTGTTCACTTTGACAACTTCACTCTTTCACAAGCGGCCATCACTCAGGCATCCCACTGCCACTTGCTCGACAACACGGCTGGCACTGCCGCCACCCCATTTGCCCCGAAACACATCGGCGCGCGTGCCTTTTCCTGCAAAGTACACACACGTACACCATTCCCACAGCGACGCCTCCACCCGGCGTCTTTGCATCGTTATGTTCCCTCCCTACGTCACCGTGTACACCGGTGCCTAATTTCCACACATTCCACCTTCCTTGCACAAGCGGAAAGGTGAACGCTTCTAACAATCCCTCTCGGCAATGGACACCGTCACCGCCCGTCAGGCATACCCACGGCAAACAAACCTCACACCTCACACCTCACACCTCACACCTCACACCTCACACCTCACACCGCGCACCAGCGCACCAGCACACAAGCACACAAGCACAATCACAATCACAATCACAATCACACCCACGAACTTGGCCAAATCACTGAAACTCCATCGTCGGTGCACCCAACTCCTCCTGCATTGCCCATTGTTGTCACGCGTGCGTCGTCTTGCACCTCGACGCAATAGGTGAAACAAATGCTGATACCTTGTTGGCACATTTCCACATCGAAACGCAACAATTGACACCGGCTCCACGTTTCCCAAATTGCACCGTCATAAGCCGTGCGCCAAGCCAAAAATAATTCCACGCAACACATCCCAATCCCACGAACCCGAAACCTTCTCCATCATTAAAAGAAGCCCAACTTGGGCGGTGTATAAGTAATAGACGACGGTCACCATACCTCCGAGGTAAACGTCCACGAGGTCTTTCCATTGCCATTAGTTGTACACCAACGATATACCCTTGGTTGTTTTTTCAAAAACAAACTTCACATCGAGCACTACATCATTCGATGTGACAAAACAAAGCTCGCTGCCCAGGTCGCCTAAATTCACAAGCCACCCGACGCCGACGAATGCGCAGTTCAATTTCACCCATGCATCTAATCCTAAAACCGGGACGATTGTCAAGGTAATTGCGCCGTATCGCACCTCAACGCAATAGGTGGAACAAATGCACCTACCTTGTTCGCACATTTCCACATCGAAACGCACAAAGTGACACCGGGTCCACGTTTCCCAAATTGCGCCGTCATAAGCCGTGTGCAAACCAAAAAATAATTCCACGCAACACATCCCAATCCCAGGAACCCGAAACCTTCTCCATCATTAAAAGAAGCCCAACTTGGGCGGTGTATAAGTAATAGACGACCGTCGCCATGCCTCCGAGGTAAACGTCCACGAGGTCTTTCCATTGCCATTAGTTGTACACCAACGATATACCCTTGGTTGTTTTTTCAAAAACAAACTTCACATCGAGCACTACATCATTCGATGTGACAAAACAAAGCTCGCTGCCCAGGTCGCCTAAATTCACAAGCCACCCGACGCCGACGAATGCGCAGTTCAATTTCACCCATGCATCTAATCCTAAAACCGGGACGATTGTCAAGGTAATTGCGCCGTATCGCACCTCAACGCAATAGGTGGAACAAATGCACCTACCTTGTTCGCACATTTCCACATCGAAACGCACAAAGTGACACCGGGTCCACGTTTCCCAAATTGCGCCGTCATAAGCCGTGTGCAAACCAAAAAATAATTCCACGCAACACATCCCAATCCCAGGAACCCGAAACCTTCTCCATCATTAAAAGAAGCCCAACTTGGGCGGTGTATAAGTAATAGACGACCGTCGCCATGCCTCCGAGGTAAACGTCCACGAGGTCTTTCCATTGCCATTAGTTGTACACCAACGATATACCCTTGGTTGTTTTTTCAAAAACAAACTTCACATCGAGCACTACATCATTCGATGTGACAAAACAAAGCTCGCTGCCCAGGTCGCCTAAATTCACAAGCCACCCGACGCCGACGAATGCGCAGTTCAATTTCACCCATGCATCTAATCCTAAAACCGGGACGATTGTCAAGGTAATTGCGCCGTATCGCACCTCAACGCAATAGGTGGAACAAATGCACCTACCTTGTTCGCACATTTCCACATTGAAACGCACAAAGTGACACCGGGTCCACGTTTCCCAAATTGCGCCGTCATAAGCCGTGTGCAAACCAAAAAATAATTCCACGCAACACATCCCAATCCCAGGAACCCGAAACCTTCTCCATCATTAAAAGAAGCCCAACTTGGGCGGTGTATAACTAATAGACGACCGTCGCCATGCCTCCGAGGTAAACGTCCACGAGGTCTTTCCATTGCCATTAGTTGTACACCAACGATATACCCTTGGTTGTTTTTTCAAAAACAAACTTCACATCGAGCACTACATCATTCGATGTGACAAAACAAAGCTCGCTGCCCAGGTCGCCTAAATTCACAAGCCACCCGACGCCGACGAATGCGCAGTTCAATTTCACCCATGCATCTAATCCTAAAACCGGGACGATTGTCAAGGTAATTGCGCCGTATCGCACCTCAACGCAATAGGTGGAACAAATGCACCTACCTTGTTCGCACATTTCCACATCGAAACGCACAAAGTGACACCGGGTCCACGTTTCCCAAATTGCGCCGTCATAAGCCGTGTGCAAACCAAAAAATAATTCCACGCAACACATCCCAATCCCAGGAACCCGAAACCTTCTCCATCATTAAAAGAAGCCCAACTTGGGCGGTGTATAAGTAATAGACGACCGTCGCCATGCCTCCGAGGTAAACGTCCACGAGGTCTTTCCATTGCCATTAGTTGTACACCAACGATATACCCTTGGTTGTTTTTTCAAAAACAAACTTCACATCGAGCACTACATCATTCGATGTGACAAAACAAAGCTCGCTGCCCAGGTCGCCTAAATTCACAAGCCACCCGACGCCGACGAATGCGCAGTTCAATTTCACCCATGCATCTAATCCTAAAACCGGGACGATTGTCAAGGTAATTGCGCCGTATCGCACCTCAACGCAATAGGTGGAACAAATGCACCTACCTTGTTCGCACATTTCCACATCGAAACGCACAAAGTGACACCGGGTCCACGTTTCCCAAATTGCGCCGTCATAAGCCGTGTGCAAACCAAAAAATAATTCCACGCAACACATCCCAATCCCAGGAACCCGAAACCTTCTCCATCATTAAAAGAAGCCCAACTTGGGCGGTGTATAACTAATAGACGACCGTCGCCATGCCTCCGAGGTAAACGTCCACGAGGTCTTTCCATTGCCATTAGTTGTACACCAACGATATACCCTTGGTTGTTTTTTCAAAAACAAACTTCACATCGAGCACTACATCATTCGATGTGACAAAACAAAGCTCGCTGCCCAGGTCGCCTAAATTCACAAGCCACCCGACGCCGACGAATGCGCAGTTCAATTTCACCCATGCATCTAATCCTAAAACCGGGACGATTGTCAAGGTAATTGCGCCGTATCGCACCTCAACGCAATAGGTGGAACAAATGCACCTACCTTGTTCGCACATTTCCACATTGAAACGCACAAAGTGACACCGGGTCCACGTTTCCCAAATTGCGCCGTCATAAGCCGTGTGCAAACCAAAAAATAATTCCACGCAACACATCCCAATCCCAGGAACCCGAAACCTTCTCCATCATTAAAAGAAGCCCAACTTGGGCGGTGTATAACTAATAGACGACCGTCGCCATGCCTCCGAGGTAAACGTCCACGAGGTCTTTCCATTGCCATTAGTTGTACACCAACGATATACCCTTGGTTGTTTTTTCAAAAACAAACTTCACATCGAGCACTACATCATTCGATGTGACAAAACAAAGCTCGCTGCCCAGGTCGCCTAAATTCACAAGCCACCCGACGCCGACGAATGCGCAGTTCAATTTCACCCATGCATCTAATCCTAAAACCGCGACGATTGTCAAGGTAATTGCGCCGTATCGCACCTCAACGCAATAGGTGGAACAAATGCACCTACCTTGTTCGCACATTTCCACATTGAAACGCACAAAGTGACACCGGGTCCACGTTTCCCAAATTGCGCCGTCATAAGCCGTGTGCAAACCAAAAAATAATTCCACGCAACACATCCCAATCCCAGTAAACACGAAACCTTCTCCTCTATTAAAACGAGCCCAACTTGCGCGGCGCATAAGTAATAGACGACGGTCGCCATGCCTCCGAGGTAAACGTCCACGAGGTCTTTCCATTGCCATTAGTTGTAGCCAAACAATATACCCTTGGTTCTTTTTTGTACAACAAACTTCTCATCGACCACTGCGTCATTGCATTTGACAAAACAAAGCTCGCTGCCCGGGTCACCGAACTTCACAAGCCACCCGACGCCTACGAATGCGCACTTCAATTTCACCCATGCGTCTAATCCTAACACCGGCACGCTTGTCACCTTAATGCGCCGTGTTGCACCTCAACGCAATAGGTGGAACAAGTCCACCTACCTTGTTCACACATTTCCACAATGCAACGCACCAATTGACACCGGCTCCACCTTTCCCAAATTGCGGCGTAAAAACGCGTGCGCAAACAAAGAAATATCGACTCCACACAACACATCACATCACAATCCCAGTAACCCTAAACCTTCTCCATTATGAAAGCACACCCACCTTGGGCGGTGTACAAGTAATACATGGCCATCGCCATCCCTCCGAAGCAAACGGCCACGAGGTCTTTCGCTTCCCATGAGGTGTTTAAAACCCACAGAGGTATTGTATGACCATGCGTTCTCGCCCTTCGGGGTCACGGTGCATGTGTTTTCAATGACCATATGCTTCAGCCTTGCGCTTGAGCTGCATGTCTATGCTAATGGCGCAGTCCTCATAGACGGCGTCCCTTGGCCGTGCGGTCATCAACCTGCACGTCCCAGCCTGTTTAAATGTTTCACTTTTTAAATTTTTTTATTTATTTTACCTTTTCTTATTAGAAAAAAAAGCCCACCACGGACTGGCGTCAAAAAGCCCATGAGTTGTAGCCCAAATATACACCCTTCTTCTTTACGGACCAAAATAACTTCTCATCGACCACTCCGTAATTCTCTATGACCAAACAAAGCTCGCTGCCCTAGTCGCCGAAATTAACAACTCACCGCACACCTACCAATGTGCACTTCCATTTCACCCATGCCTCTCCTTGTCACACAGCCAGGGGCCCTGTGCCATTCAACATGCAAAAGCCATCGTCCGACTTCAAAGTCATCCTAGGGTACCGATCCTGTGACATTTCCCCACTTGGTGCACTCCAACAATTAATTGTACATTGTACAGCCCAAACGACGATAACGCACACAATCACAGGGCATACCATTCTATTTGCCCTTGCCGACTTCTTAGCCTTATCCTGGTGCCACAAACTAACGCCAACTCCTTTACTCGTAAGGCACAGCTGCACCGATACCGCAACAATCATCAATCACAATACAACAAGCATTCGTCACTATTGCGCTCCAATACATGTCCCCTAGCGGCAGTCTGTCGTCCGGAAAACGTTTGCTGAAATTACCAAACCTAAAAGTGCCATAACTTTGTCCAAAATGATCGAAACGTCGTGAAGTTCCAACTTCATCTGAAACTTATCATGACGAAACCATGTACCAACTTTGAAAGCATTAGCAATAAGAATTTAGAGAGAAAAAAGCCCGCAAACTTTTCTTTGCGTGACGGACTGACAGACAGACGCACGGACCGCAAAACCTATAGTCCCCTCCGGTGTACACCGCTAAGGGACTAATAACAACTCCACGGCACGGAGCATTACGAAATGTCCAGCAAACCTAACACTGCCGTTCCGTTGCGTTCCGTTGCGTTCCGTTGCGTTGCGTTCCGTTCCGTTCCGTTCCAAAACAACTCCGTCAACGTGCCCCGACTCAAAAACATACACGTCCAACAAAATGCGTGAACGCCTGCACCAAATGTGGTTGCCTTCAACCTTTACACACAGTCATATATTTCCGATGTACGAACAATTAACCGGCATTGCGTATTTTCAAAGGGTTCTTAATAACATCAGCGCAACAGAGCAAATAAAATATGTCTCCGTCTCCGTCTCCGTCTCCGTCTCCGTCTCGTTAGGGTTAGGGTTAGTTCGGCTCTGTAACAGCCGAACTCTAATCCGAGTGGTTACCTCTGTAACAGCCGAATGTTCGGCTCTCTAATCTCGGACGTCAGATTCCAGCGGCTCTGTAACAGCAACCCGGTCTCTCAACCTCACTACAGCGCCCACTGACGAACTCAGCTCATTCATAAAAAGAAGGAACAGTGTTACAGACGAAACAAAACCCTGAGGAACACCGCTGTTCATAGGGAAGGTGTGACATGTTGAGCCATGCACGATCACACATATACAGCGGTCAGAGAGAAAGCTCGATATGACAGAGCAGATGCCAAAATGCCAACAAAAAAAAACATGCCAAAACAACAACAACACCGGCAAAACTTACTAACAAACGCCAAGCGTCATCGCCTTTGAGACAAAGCACGAAGTTTACCACGAATGTTCTCCACCGTCAAGCCTTCACACCGGCACTTCTCCCTCAAGCCCTCATCGGCACGTAATACCTCAGCGACCTAAGTAAATGTAACACAACATACGTTGAAGTAAATGCCAGTATTACGTTACACCAGGACAATGACAAATCGCCCTTATATCCATGATCACTCTCCATATGCTTACCCTGCGTCTCGTAACCAGTTTACACGCAATCTCATGAGCGAACGCACGTTCCAGATGGTCCAAAATGTTCTTGTTGTAATCCAACTTTCTCCGTCGTCGAACCTTACAATGAGCACACCATAGACAAAGCATGAAGATGCATCCCGATACGAAATCAAACAACCGTGAAAAAAACCATGTCCATGTCGGACATCAACAAACACTTCTCTTGCAAATATAAACTATGACGTTTGCGTGGATAAAAACTCTTTCACTCACAAAAGCATACGCAGCCGACGACGATCGACCACTCCGCAAACGTTTCCTTCGGCCGGGCGTTTCAACACTTCCCGCTCCTTCTGAAAACAAAAAAAAAATATCCCACCAAGGACAAATATCAACTTCATTCATCGACTGATGTCAGCCAATCGTTATGTCGTCACACATTGCCCCAAACATATACCATAATGTCCCCCCCACCAAACCCCCCAAAAAACAACAAACAAACAAAACAAACACACACAACATTCCATTCAAAATTCCGTACGTAAAAGTCAAACGTCATCTCGGGATATGCCGCTGTACAACGTAAAATGCCCTTAGAATGCCTGTGATTGTTGTTGTTGTTGATGATGTTGTCTTTCTGGTTGTTGTTCCTCTAATAAACTTACCACGTTCACAACTGCTCCCAAGCGCCACACAAGCCCCTGCACCACTACCACTGGCCGGCCCTGCTCCTGCTCCTGCTCCTGCTCCTGCTCCTCGTCCTCCTCGTCCTCGTCCTCCTCGTCCTCGTCCTCGTCCTCGTCCTCCTCCTCGTCCTCGTCCTCCTCGTCCTCCTCGTCCTCCTCGTCTTCCTCTTCCTCCTCCTCTTCCTCCTCCCTCCTCCTCCTCCTCCTCCTCCTCCTCCTCCTCCTCCTCCTCCTCCTCCTCCTCCTCCTCCTCCTCCTCCTCCTCCTCCTCCTCCTCCTCCTCCCCCCCCTCAGCATCATCATCGTCGTCATCGTCATCGTCCTCGTCGAAAACGCCCTCGCCGCCCTCGCCGCCCTCGCCGCCGCCCTCCTCCTCCTCATCATCATCATTCCGGTGCTCTGGCTCTGCCTCCGGCTCCGGCTCCGACTCCGACTCCGACTCCTGGTGAACTTTGTCCTCCTCGTCATGGTGGTCACCGTGATCGTCGTGATCACCCTGCTGATCGCCCTTCTGATCGTCCTCGGCCTCAGTGGACGCCTGGATCTCGTGGCCGACGACACAAAGCACCTGCGACGATGTACCAGGCACTTGTTCGCTTTCACGTCCTTCACAGCAAATAGGAAGACAACAATGCATCCACGAGCCTTCAGCATACAAACACGTGTCGCAGCACACAGGGCATTGCCATGAAACAACAACAGGAAACACTAACTAATTCTTTCAATCACTTACCATCCCGTCCATGCAGCACTTTCAGCCTCTTCCCAATGAACATACAACACCGTCCCACCGACATTGCCGTTTCCCCTGCCCGCAGCAAATACGGCAATCGTGTGATTTGACAGGACAACAAGACCTCCACGTCGGAACCGTCCTCGGATGAATTGCGCCCTGGCGAAGGCGCACCTGAACCCCTAGCGATGCCCTTGGCGTTCCCCTGCACCTTCGCCACCTCAGCAACGGCAGGGACGTCCACCTGCGCCCCGACTTTGCACGTCTTGGCCCTGCTTCCACGGCTAACATGCAAACGTGAACTTGGCCCGGCTTCCTCGGCACACCCCCTCACCCCAGCCATAAGCACCTGATACCGCTCGTCCTTCACCTAATAACAAATGCAAACGTCAATGAAAATGCAGAACACGTCCAAATTAATGCAAACATCCGTGCATCCACCGATCCTTCCCGTCCGTCCGTCCATCCAAGCACACACTGAATACATGCCATAAATATGACACGCACCCACGCACATAATCATCAACAACAATAACTCACCGTCAGCCCATGCGCCGCTTTAAGATGCTTGTCAACCCTGCCGACAGCCCTCACACACCCGTCCACAGGGCACTTCTTAGTTCCCCGAAACCTAACACCAAAGTTTCAACGATAAACATGACGCCTCCCAATACATATGCTCCCAAGGAACACATGCACACAACGATTAAATAAAAACCAACGACAAACGCTAACCCCGACGTACGAACACGCACAACTACACGTACCTGCATGCCATGACCATTAAACGCAAACACTTTCTTCAAACGTCCTCTTTTCAAAACACCAAATGAGTGACCAAATGACTAAGTGACCACAAACAATCCACTAAGTCAAATGCGCACCACCAAACTAAATGGTCTCTCACAGGCGTAGCATGTGCGACAAAACAACAACATGCCAAGTACACATGACATTACCCGTAGCCTTATGCACTTTGCCACGCCCATTAGACTGCACGGTCAAAAACTTTGCAACCACCTTTTCCTTGAAACGCTGAGAATCCTCCCACTGCGTGCCTCGTCACACGACAAATCATCATGGACACGCAAATGTCGCTCCATCCCTCCACATTGCCGTGCAACAGGACCCCAAAATTCCTTGCTTCTTTGTCTGAGGAGCAAAACACAGACACATGGACAAACCATTTATTACCGACACGTCCACTCAACATAACTACATCGCGCACGCACGCACGCACGCACGCACGCACGCACGCACGCACCACTCCCTTGACAAACGCAAAACCAATGAATGCACAAAAATTTCCCCTTGCCAAAATCCAATCCTACCAAAAAAAACACCCGACTCCAAATCCACGCACAACCACGACGACGTCGACGACTACGACCCCCTTTTATCAGGTCACGGAAACAATCAGACCACGCACGACATCATAACATGTTAGACCAGCTCATTGCAAAGATCACACCGTGCATTATATTATAATATGTTAGATCACGTCACTCAAAAGAATCAAACCGCCCACGACACCAAAACATGGTACACCAGCTCATTAAAAAGAGCAGAACGTGCATTACATTATACAATATCACATCAAGTCATTCAAAAGACCAGGCCCTACACGACATGATAACATCTTCGTTGCAATTCGACACCTACCAAATTTCTTGTGTACACAAACCGTGACGAAACGACTGCCTTCACAAGCGCTACCTCACTGCTTAGTCAAGGACCACAACCCGAACTTCTCCCTTTCAGTTTCCTATGAAACACCAGGAGCTACTTACAAAACGTCCCTACGAGAATTCACACGTCACCTACTCACCGGAACCCAAGCTATCATTATCAACGCAATATTTGTCCTTACATACAGCACAATAGACCTTCGCTCACTTCTGAAAGTAAACCTGCCCTCAGGGACGTCAGCATTCCTCAAAATTTCTTCATTTACTCTTATAAACACCATTAGCAAGTTGTAAAAATATGACCATACCTGCACGTGCTTTATAATATAAGATATATATCCTTCCTGTTGAAACCAGGAAACCAAAAACCAGGCAAACGCCATGATAACGATAACCTATTCGTACACGTTTTCACTGCGGGCAAAAACGCCTTGGGAAAATGGGATATTACTAGTATTCTTATTATTTTGTAGTAACATTAACAATACAGGATCATTAATTTTGTTTGAAAAAGCGTCTTTGGAAAAACGCCACGATGAAGCTAACAAAAATATGGCTGGACACCTCACCACGCACATATTTCCGGCCATCGCGGGGAAAACCCCCTCGGATGAAAAACCCCCGTCGCCGATGACATAAAAGGATTGCACTACAACCACCGTTCATTATGTAACCCTCGTTCATTCAGTGTAATTTTTTTCAACATCACACAAACAAGACAAAAGTCATTTTCACTATGACGATTAACGAACACTTATTCTCGTTTATGCTGCTAACCCTTAATTCAAAAGCGGGTGGGCACAAAACAAAGAAAGAAAGGAAGGAAAAAAAACCCATTAAACAACAACCAACAAGGAACACTTCAACTCCAACTCCAACTCCAACAGCGGCACAGCGCCCACACCAACATTCCTCAGGACACAGGCCCAGCGATTCGAGTACTTCGTCCATACCTTCAAACAAACAACATGCCTCTGAAAGTAAGTTGATCCTTTCCTGACCTTTTACGCAATGCTGATAATGCAATCTTTTCCTCAAAATTCGTGCAGCAAACCAACATGCGTTGACGTGTGCACCCGACAAAGTCTTCGGCGCTATTGCTTCCGAGAGGCCTACACTTACACGCCATGGGCCACGTGCTGCGCGCTGCGCGCTGCGCGCTGCGCGCTTTGTCCCCATTAACAAGTCCATTCACCACGTCGCTTTCACGTTTCCTTATCAGGACAAAGACATGCAGCTTGCCCGTCATCTAATACAACAACTCAAAGAGCAGCAACACCTCTTCACCTATGTCAAAGATAGGTATACCCGAATTGAAAAATGGTACGCTGACAAGCGCGCCACCGCTCAACCTCCACCTGACGGTGAGTAAACCATTAGCAAGTGCAACAGCAATTACATTTATCCTGCCTTGGTTGTCATGGTTATATGCAATGAATTATTACATACCTATTTACAGTGCAACTATTGAAAGAATACATGCGGTATATGTGTGGCACATTCGCCAACGCCAAAAAACGAGAAAACACCAACACCACCATTGCCCATGTACGCCTATTCCTGCGCCATATGGCGGGCAAACAGGACATAGGCACCTCGATGCTCTTCTTGCAGGAAACCACCAAAATGCGCTCGTAAGTATGCATAAACCCAATTTGTTATAAATGTTCATCTTTCATTAATCATACACTTTCAAAAATCCCCCCTTGCCCCTCCCCCTACCCTCCTAAACTCCCCCGGTGACCCTCCCCTCCTAAACTCCCACCTTGCCCCTCCCCCTTCAAAACTGCCCCCCCCCAACCCCTTCCCTTTCGAATCTCCGCCCAACCATCCCGCCTGGCTCCTCCCACCCCTCCCGCCTCCTTCTCAAAGCTGCCTCCTCCCCACTTCTTCTCCCTTCTATGTCATACCTCCACCTCCCCGAACCTTCTACTTGCCTCCTCCGCCTCCTCCGCCTCCGCCTCCTCCTCCTCCTCCTCCTCCTCCTCCTCCTCCTCCTCCTCCTCCTCCTCACCAAACAACCCCTCAGACAACCCGTCACTGTGCCTCATGCCATCACCATCAAACCTTTCATCCTCCTCATCCTTCCCTTTCTTGTAACTCTTCTGTAATCTCTGACACTATCAATTGCTCTTCCTACCTCCCCCTGTCATCCTTCATCGGACCATACGCCTCCCCTACCCTATACTATACTATACTATACTATACTATACTGCACCCAATGGTCCCCCTCTCTCCTCATTAACGATATGCACCTCAAACCCGATTGATCTCGACATTCGGGTTGCTTCTCACAATCCAGACTTCATCTGCCTAACGGAAAATTACCTCCTTCACCATGTCTGTGATTCCTTAACATCTCTTCCTGGTTACTCCCTCCTCAGCTACGATACACCTGAGCCTCGTCCTGGTGGTAAGTTGCCTATCTTTATCAAAAACCTCTTCCTCACGCTCCTTGCACTACCCTCTCTCCACCCCACCCCCAGGAATACCTCTGCCTATGGGTTCCTCTCCGCTCCAACCCTTTGTTCATATCTCTCCTGTACCGTCCTTCAAAGAGTGATGACTCCATTTTCATTTACCCGTCGGATAACATCGAACAACTTCTATCAACTCATCCAAACTCTTTCTTCCTCATATGTGGCGACTTCAACTATCATCATGCCAGCTGGCTGGGTGTGCGTTCCTCTCTCACCAGCCATGGCACCTCAGCACAGGATTTCTTCGACTCATTGGGACTGACACAATCTCTCAATTTCCCGACCCGGATCTCAGTCAATGTAGTATGTTCTCCTCTGCACTTCCTTATGACTAACTTCCCTGTAAATGTCTCCTGCTCTTCTTGTACTCCAATCGCTTCTTCTGATCATGTACTTGTGAAAGTCGACATCTCTCTGGCCATTCTCAGAGCCTCCTCACCACCGACGAGTCTCCCATCTCTACTGCCTCTGACATCAATTCTTCCAAAGCAAGGAGCTCTTTTTTTTCTCGTCTCGTCTCGTCTCGTCTCGTCTCGTCTCGTCTCGTCTCGTCTCGTCTCGTCTCGTCTCGTCTCGTCTCGTCCTCGGGTGTCTTACCTTTCCTCCCGTCCATGGTACACTGAATTTTGCCTTCAGGCAATTGCCCTGAAGCAACTTGCATTTGCCTCATGAAATACACATCCAACTGAAGGCAATCTCAGTTCCTTCCCCCAAGCTCGGAACAAATGTGTGTCTACCCTGAGGAGTACCAGGAAGCACCATCTCTCCACACTTAAGATTGAACTCTCAAACCTGTCTCCTTCCTCCGAATGCTGCCGACGTCTGGGCAAATCGGTTTCTCTTATTTCTTCCCCCACCGCCATCCCCTCCCTTACCTCAAATGGCTACACAGTTGACACCGACACGTGACAACGCCTAATGCCTCAACTCTGTCTCTGCCTCAAAATCTTGTGTCCCAACCCCATCTCTCTCTGTTCCCACCTATCCCAGTCGAACCCAACTGCTCCTGGACTCTGTGTCCTTGTCACCTCACAAGGTGCACCAGTTTTTTTTTTTTGCCCAACCTCAACTCGGATTCGGCAACTAGACCACACGGCATCACCCCCACGGCTCCTAAAATCCTCCTCTGCGGCTCTAGGTCACCCTCTCTCTGTTCTTGTCACCCTCTCTTTTGCTCAAATTCATCTGCCACCATCTTGAAAATCAGCCAACATTAATGCTTTACACAAAAAAAAGGGTGCAAAAACAGATCCTTCCAACTACAGACCAATCAGCCTGCTTCCAATTATCAGCAAAGTCATGGGATCCATCATTGCTTCGCATATCAAATCCTTCCTCTTCTCCAATAGCTTCATCTCTGATCATCAATTTGGATTCATACCAGGTCATGATACTCTGGACATGTTGCTTCTGCCGTCTCAACAATGAATGAAGGTCCTCAATGCCAAACAACACATCAGACCTGTCTCACGTGTCTCACGTGACATATCACGTGCCTTCGATACGTTCTGGCACCCAGCTCTGCTCACCAAACTCTCCTCCGATGGTATCCATAAAAATCTCCACTCATGCCTTGCACACTTCCTCTCTGGTCATAGACAACGTGTGGCCCTCAATAGATTTCTCTCATGTCGCCTTCCTGTTCTGCCTGGAATTCCCCAAGGTAGTGTTCTGTGCCCTGTGTTATTTCAGGTCTTCATCAACGATCTCTCCGACTCTCTGGAAAATCCTCTCCATCTCTTGGCTGATGACTCCACTATCTGCCGCTCCAATGCTCATGCCTCAGATCGACAGTCTACACACTCGTCACTCTCTGCAGACCTGCACAAAATCACAGACTCATCAAACAAGTGGAACATGTCTTTCAATCCTCACAAATGTCACACTCTTACAATGTCTCTCCGAAAGGACCGAAGGCAAAAACCCTCTCATCTACTTTCTCAACAATCCTCTGCAACAACTTCTGTCGCTCAAGCTTTTGTGTCTCACTATCTGCCATGATCTTTCTTGGGAAAAGCACATTTCCAAGCTGCCCCCCAAAGCCAGTCACCCACTAGCAATCCTCAGTCGTGCTAAGTCCTTCCTTGACACACCTGACCTCCTGAACTCCTGAACTCCTCACCACATACAACGCTTTCATCCACAGCCCAATGCAATACTGTCCCCCCCCCCCCCCTCTGGGCCGATGCTCCTGCCTCACACCCACCTCGAAATCCACGCTCTTGAAACCAAACCGTTCAGAATCATTGCAATCTCCTGCGATGAACTTAACTCCGAGGGCCTTTCACTCACTCACTCACTCACCGCAAACAGGTTGCTGATCTTTCTGCCTTCTACCGACTCCTCTCCGCCCTTGCTCCCCCAGCTCTCTCTCAGCTCTGTCCCCCAAATATTCCTTCGTGTCGCACAACATCTGCCTGCAACCCTCTTATGTTTAAATTGCCAAAATCTAGGCTCCCTGCTCACGTTCACTCTTTCATTCCCCTCTTCTCCCGCCTGTGAAACAAACTCCCCCACTCCCTTCAGGTCTTTAAAACAGCTGTTCACCACCATCTCTTATCTTATCTTATCTTATCTTATCTTATCTTATCTTATATCTTCCCCCATCCAAAACCTTGATCGTTTCTACCCCCGCTGATTCACCCCAGATGCACCGTTTTTTCGGTTTTTTGTTTTTTAATTCCAACCTCTTTCCTACAAGTCCTTACAGGCTTCATATGTTTTGCACCTCTCCCACCTCCCCCCAAGCCCTCCCCCCTCACACATTTCTCGGCATGTCCCTGCTCTCAAATGTTCTGTTTGTCTCCTTCCCCCTGTCTCTCCCCATCTTGTCTACCGCTGCCCTTATTCTACGTTTTGTGTTTCATGTGTCGCTTTCACATTTCTGTGTGATTAATGTTACCTCTTTCGCGAGCCTCCATCTTGTATCGGGGAAAAAAAAAAAGAAACAAGAAAAAAGAAAAAAGAAAAATCGTCGTCCTCAGGATCGCGCATATGACATCATTCACAACGTAGCACCCGCGAACAACTCACCCGATGCACGTCCCTCGCATTTGCAACCACCAATGAACACCCCACACATGCACATTGCCCAAAATATATCGTGCACCACACCACCACCACCACCACCACCACCACCACCACCACCACCACCACCACCACCACCACCAACCTAACAACAATGACAACCCTAACGAAAACGATACCCCAAAACCCTAACCGTCACATCAACATTAATGATGACAACGATGCTAATAATGATAACAACAATAGCAATTGCTTCACTTAGTGCTTGCGTTACTTTTACTTGTCCTTTTATTGATGACATTGCTTTTATTGTTTCACTTGCTCGTTTGGTTAAATGCCCTTCCAATACTTTCACGTCTTTAGATGGTTCGACACCTTACGAAGCTCCGGCAAGAAACCATCCACGATAAAGAATCATCTCTCCTCGCTGAGCTCTTTCATGAAATTTTTAAAAGCGGCACAATTTCCCCGAGTCAAATTGACGAGCCAAAATTTCGACCACATTGTCTTCATGATCTCGGCTTTTCAAAGAGAAATGAATCCTCATGTCAGAGTCCAACACCAACAGCGCCTGGAAGATGCACGAGGTAAGAAACATCACCCAAAACGTACGCGTAACCTATTCCTCCATCCATCTCAGGTAACGATCCTTTGCTTTCATGACAAATGATATACCCAAGCACACCGCCAACAAATAATGATACCTCTTTTGATTCCTTTTCACAGACAAATTGATTTCCAAACATGAACTGCGAACAATAGTGCAAAAAAGCACAATGAAAATCCCTCAACTTCTTGGTAAGTGATGACGACCCTAGCAAATACATTTGCCCAAACATTTCTGTACACTCACTTATTCCTCCTACAAGTCACATGGACGACAACCAACCATGCCAACCTACCTAAGCCTAACGTGACACACATCAATTGTTATTGCTGACGCTATCCCTTTCATTTTTTTTTTTCAGACCAAATCAAAAGCAACCCCAAAAAACCAGCACGCAACATTGTCCGAATAATCGGACTGTTATGTGCCCGGCTGCTCATCAAAAACGGCCACAGAAAAGGCGTCATGACAAACATGACCCTGGACAACTTCCGCAACGCCACAAGGAAAGGCCCATCACGATTCATCCACATAAGCATACGGTGTGCATTGTCCAAGCCGAACTGCATTTCATCACCTAAACAAACTAAGCCGTATCCACAGGACATTGTTATTGCAATAATGCAACGACATTCATACCGTCACAACACTTCCTTTCCAAATCAAGGCACATAAAATGTGTTCGAAATTTCTAACAATGCACAACAAAGGAACACTCCCTCAACAACCAACTACGTCTGTCACACACACATCACATCGTCCAATCACGTCTTATAAAAGTGTACTGCACCACCGACACGATCCTTCCCAATTTAATTTGCAGGTTCCCGAACACAAAACCGCTGCCCACTTCGGCAGGGCCACGGTCACGTTGAGTAGCCAAGACCACAAATTCATGTGCATCTTTGCAAACATCAGACAAAACTTACCGGGATTCAGAGACCAAAAACAACAGACCTTCTTTTTCAATAGCAGAGGAAACCCTTGCAAAAATATGTCGAACCTCTTAAGGGCAGCATCACAAACCCTGGGAATGAAGACCACTTTGACGGCAGGTGCAATACGTACGTCCATTGCCACGCACGTAAGTACAACACCTTGTGTTACACAATTACCCATACACCATACACCATACACCATACACCATACACCATACACCATACACCATACACCATACACCATACACCATGCCATGATCGCAGTTCCACTACTCTCACATGCATGCGCAGTTGCGCACTTTCCCTTTCCCTATTGTCAACACCGATCGTCACTAAGGTGTACACTGCAAAAAGGATTTTCATCCTTCCATCTGCAAATCTTTTCATGCCACCCCTTCTCTTCCTTACACCTAGGTGACGAGCAACATCAACGAAAATAAAGCCAAGAACGTGGCACACCACATGTGCCACTCACGTGCCACTCAACAGCGCCACTACATCGTCCACAATGACGACGAACACCTGACGGCGTGTTCCACAATCCAACAACAACTGCGACTGTAAGCGAGCAATAAAAACAACTCACCGATCCGACACACAATGTACGACTACCCCTTTGCTTTTATTCCAAATAAACCTAACTACAACTGCCACTTTAAAACTACTGCAATTGATGACCCCTTTACTCCACCTACCCACATTCATTAAACATCCTTTGTTTGTGTTATCCTACCGCACAACCCCCTGGGACACACACACACACACACACACACACACACACACACACACACACACACACACACACACACACACACACACACACACACACACACACACACACACACACACACACACACACACACACAATTATGACATCAAAATTTAAACATGTATATATATTATATTACGAGTCAGTATTGCTTGTTGTTATGCATGTGCGACGTCAAATAAATTGCTGACACAAAAACCATTGCTTTTTTTCCTCAGGTGTACAACATATAAAACTAGTCCAAATATCCCGTCATTGCACCATCCGGCACGCCCATTTTAGGTCGTACGTGCTAAACCTCAAAACCAAAAACCCCAAAAAATCTAATAAATGCCCATTGCACAATTCAAAAATAAACGACAGTTCTCACACATTTCCGGTGTACGTGTATTCCTCAGTATTTCGAACACTCCCCACAAATCACTGTGCTCCACATATATTACCTGCAACTTTCACATTTCAAACACAGGCGAATAAACGCTATGCTACCTTGCTGTTCCCAGGTTGTATATTCCTCCAAAACCCATGGATGTCCACGAAAGTGCAAATGGCAGCCCATTGTTGCAGTGCAAAAACGAGGTATCCCTGCAAAATTAGACCGCAAATTAGACCGTTGACGACAACAACCAAGGCTCAAATCAAGTACATGCAATTGCAATTCAAAGTCAGAGTCGAAACCAAGATCACTACAATTCCAAAAAAAATCCATTACATACCCATATCAGAGTCTCCCTCATCCTCGTGTCCTGTGTTACAACAACCAACCCCATCAAACCACACATTCGACCAAACCGACTTTATTCATAGGTCACAACAAACAACATCTATTTCTATACATAAACAAAGCCAAAACAACTCACCAAGCCGAGTAGAGAACCCCATATGAAGCCAGCACGACTTCAAATACTAGTCAGGCACGCCTACAGCATACTCCTCCTTATAAAGGATGCTGTGAACCGACTTGCTGATCCCTTCCTTACCCACAACCAATCACAGCCCTCATACCCATGAGCCAAACAACTTGTTCTAATTCGGAGGGGGTGCACAGCACAACGGTTGACAAACCACTCGTTCTAACTCGGGCAGGCTTCAAGGAAAAATAAAAGAAAGGTCACACACCATAACACCTCGTATTGCGGTTGCTATGTTTATCAATAAATCTCCTCCTCATCCGGATTGTCTTCCTACTGACACTCACGTCGTGGAATTTGAATAATTAAATAAATGAAATGTTAATAATCCAATGCCCTCACCAAATCCAAATATTTATGCACATGTTATTACCCGACGCATTTCACCTGTTACATTAAACATAGACACCGGAAGAAAAACGTCATCAATATGACGTCACAAAATACACCAACATACATCGAATATATATATTATATAGCCTTTCAAATGATCTTTGTACACCTTATAAGAAATAAATTCATATCGTTACGGTGTCTGACCATTCTTTTATTCTTCCTACCACCCCCCTCCCCATTTGAGTTCAACCAAATGGTTTGGCCCATGCCTATAAAGCCGATGATTGCCTGCGGCTGCAAGTGCAAACGCAGCACACCTGCCACCAACCTGATTCCAAAGAAAGAAAGAAAGAAAGAAACAAACAAACAAAGACAGACGTAGAGTGGCCATTTTTGACGAGGGCTCATGGCTGAGGACCTTTCCGTGTGTTTCTAAAGTCTCCAACTGCATTCTCTCCACCCGAAGGTTCTGTGTCACCAACCACTCAGCCCATCGCTGCACCTGAACCTTGACTTAGTGATTAAACTCTGCCTATTGCTGCACCTGCTTTGAGGCCTACCATTGTGGAACCTGCCTTGAATGCATTCCTTATTTCGAACTGTCGATGCACTTCCTCCAGGTAAACACTTTTTTATTTTTTATTTTTTATTTCTTTTATATACAAGATCGAGGCTCGTGAAAGAGCGAACATTAATCACACAGAAACACAAACAGACACATACAACAAATAACATCGGCAGCGGTAGACAAGATGGGGAGAGAGGGGGAAGGACACAAACACAACATTTGACAGCAGGGACCGACAGACATGGAGACATCGACAGAACTGTGGGAGGGAGAGGGCTTTGGGGGGGAGGCATGGCAAGGGTGGGGGTGGGAAAGGTATAAAACACATGGACACTGCCAGGACTTCCAGGAAAGAAGTTGGAATTTCAAACAACGTGCATGTGGGGTGAATTAGTGGGCGTAGAAAAGATCAAGGTTTTCCATGGCGGAAGATAAGAGATCGTGGTGAACAGCTGTTTTAAAGACCTGCAGGGAGGAGTGTCATTGAAGTGAGTGTGGGACTTTGTTCCAGAGGCGGGAGAAAAGAGCAATGAAAGAGTGAAGGTGAGCAGAGAGCCGACATTTCGGCACTTTAACCATCAGAGGGTGGCTGGCAGATCTTGTGCGACCTGTAGGAATATTTGGGGGGACAGAGCACAGAGAGAGCTGGGGGAGCAAGGCTGGAGAGGAGTCCATAGAACACAGAAAGACCACCTACCTACCTGCCTGCGGTGAGTGAGTGAAACTGCAGGATACAGTACCGCTCACACTCGTGTAGTCTCCATCTCTCCTCCTCGCAAATCTCCTGAAGCACCAGACTGTAGGTCCTCCCTTGGGACTGAGTACAAAAGCACCACCCTCCAACCCTGGCTCCCTATCCCAACCTATCCTCCCTATCCCTACCCTGGCTCCCTCCTCTCCCTATCCCAACGCGGGCCCGGGCAACTCGGTTGGTCCTCAAGTATTTTAATTACAAATTGGAGGTGCATAACATTGTGAATCAAAAAAAGACGGGTGAAACAAACTTCTATTGAACTTTTTCGCAATGTTTTTAAGCTACCCTCTCACGCTGACGTAAACCCGAGCTGCCTCGTCCCTCCCTGTCGTGCTGGCCTAATCTCATTTTTCCCTGTCTTCGTTCCCTTTTCTTTTACGTCCAGGAATATCTTTTCAGCATCATTGAATGCTTGCCTCGGTGTGCTTCACACCATGACAACATATATATATATATATATATATATATATATATATATATATATATATATATATATATATATATATATATATATATATTACTCATTATTTGCTTATCACCTATATTAATTTTACAAGCACGTCTCCAATTCATTCAATCTTTTAGGATTATTGTTTCACACTATTTCACCGTTTTACGAGTCACCCGGAAAGGGTTATCAACTTATCACGTTCGAACTTCAAACTTCCATGCCATTAAAAAAGGAAGTCCTTATGTAATCTACTAGTCCCCGACTGCAAAGCCGCAATGAGCCGGCGAAGCCAAAGCCCCTTGCCACTAATTTACCCATCACTGTGGCATCAGTAGCTTAGGTAGTTGGTATTAGGTAGGTGTAGTAGGTACCGTACCTAGTTGAAAATGACACCATTTACATTGTGCATGAGATTAAAATTTATAAAATTTCCTTCTTCATTAATTCGGTGAATTCCGTCTCAACCTCGGATATTTCCGGCCATGAAAAACTATCCCCTACGGCCACGAGATTTCGAAAAAAGAATTCTTCGTCATTTTTAGAATATTTGACGCCGTTTTCAGCCTCGGAAACACGGTATCCGGGAACAAGCTTTTTGGAAATATTTTTTCTAATACTCCACTCATTGGTTGTGATGTTTGGTGACGATTTCCATTGAAGATAACCAGGGCCCACGCGCGCCCGGCCAACGAGCTTGCTCTTGAAGTATTTGAATGACAAATTAGAGGTGCATAACATTGTGAATCAATAAAAGACGGGTGAAAGAAACTCCTATTGAACTTTTTCCCAATTTTTTTTTGCCATTCTACCGCATCCGGAAGAAGGCGGCCTCCATTGAGCGATTTGCTGCGTCAAAGCTTCCAAATTCTCAAAGGATCCACCAAAATGTGCCTTTTCAACATAACACGTACGCGTTCATTCACAACACCGCCCTCGCCGGCTATTACGAATAAATGATTACAAATATTTATTTTCCCAATCTGTCATCTTCGACTTTCCTATAATAAATCACCTTACCCCTTCGACGCCAAACTGGGTAATGTTTTTTTTACCCGGCATGCTTTTTGTTTTCCTCAAACTTTATCAAAACATTTATATGCATGACCTTCCATGTATCCTTCAAATAAAGGTTAATACATATTCCTGTGGGCGTTTTTTTTGGTTTTTTTTTCCTACCACGATTGCTCTTATAGTTAATCCAAATGTTTTACCTTCATCCAGGAGTCCTTCCTTTTAGACCCGTACTAAAAATGATTTCTTAACACTATAACAATACATTTTTACGCATGACCTTTCATATATGCTAACAAGAAAGTATAATGAATATTCCTGTGTCTCTTATTTTATTTTTCTTTCACCATCGCTGCAAAATAGCACTTCACTGTTCAACTTCCCATCCCAACTTGGGTCTCTTTATAGGAGATAAATAATGACCACCCAGCGAACCACCCTCATTTGCCTACTCTCTTGGTTTGAGCTCTCAATAATTCATACCCTAACTTTCATACCTCGATGAATGACCCTTTATCGGACCGCCCCTCGGCCATGAAATGCTGCATACAAACGACCGACTACCGCACCACTGCTTTTCAGTCCAAGCAACAGGTGCTTTACTATAACCCAATCAAACACGCCCGTCAACAGCACCTTCCACGAGATTAATATGGGCTGAAAGTTTTCTGCCCTTGTGACCAAGACAACTGAAAGTCGACATGGAATTTAATGCACAGGGACGCAGCCTCCTCAAGCTGTGCACAAGAATGTGTCACACAATATCCTCACGACATTGTACGCTGATTCTAATAGGTACAGTAACAAATGCTACGATGGACAAATTTTCCACGACTGTGGCATTGCACCCAAACCTGCTTATCAAGGGACTCAATTACAGGCACACTCACAAAAAGAAAAAGAAAAAACAACAACACCAAAGAAACACACCTCACATCCCACCGATGATGACAGCCAATAAGCAATGACACCTGTACTTTATAGTTTATAGTTTATAGTTTATAG
The DNA here is from genome assembly GCF_964187855.1 of Myxine glutinosa. Lineage (NCBI taxonomy): Eukaryota > Metazoa > Chordata > Myxini > Myxiniformes > Myxinidae > Myxine > Myxine glutinosa. Next base: position 27,520 of record NW_027616698.1, read on the forward strand.
TTTATTTTCATTCAGAAACTTCAGGTTCCTTGGCATGTTTGACATTTTACCAATGCCGTATATTCAAAGAATACACCTCAAACAATGTAAAGAAATAATTACATTTACTTATGATTTTCCTTTTTTGCAACAATAAAAACCTCACAACTCACTCTCAAAAAGAACGCGCTTCTGAATGCAAAAGTTCATTTTACTACAACTTGTAAGACAAATCTAGTGCATAGTGATTTATATGAAAAACACAATCACCATCAAGTTATCCCTCTGTTTTGAAAAAGTACCCACATTATGAACTTACAACTTCGCTGACTTGTTCAAAGTTACAACTTTAATAAAAACAGACATTTACGTCCATGCCCCAAATTCACAGATCCTAATGTACAAGCGAAAACGTTCAAACTTTCAAAGTCAAACAGTGACACAGGAAAACATTGACAGAGTCCAAATGTCCCGAAAAGACTCCAATATCACTTCGACTATATTGAACAACGCCTTGATTTACCAGCAATTTCCTTTCAAAACTCTTTTTGGATGCTAGCCATGATGCTTCTTTGCTCCCTCAACGATATGAATGAAGCTCGTCAATGCCAAACCGGAAATGATATTTCTCTCCTAGACAGATAACGTGCCACATATACGGTGCACCAAAGCATCCTGTTCACCAAAGTCGTCTCCTCTTAACATATCCATGCGAACCTCGACGCATGCCTTGTGCACTTGGTCTCTTGTCGCAAAGAGGATTTTTGTCTCAAGTCGCTTTCCTCTTCAGCCTGCACTTCCTCAAAGCAGTGATCTCGGCCGGGTGCTTTTTCGGGTGTTCAACGATAATCTCTGCGACTCTCTCAAAAATCCGCTCTATGTGTTGGCCGATGACTCTGACCAATCTCTCATGCACCGTACCTCATCGCTCAAACCGGCAGCCACTGATGCTGCTGCATCAGTTCAAAAATGGGTGCCAATCCTTTTTTATTATTCACATCATCACAGCAAGCAACAAGCGGACTACTAACAGGTGAGCCGCAACTATAAGGGCCTCCTATTCGGCCTACTGCCTTCGTGCAGTACTTGGGCGACGCCTTGACATTCTTACGATGCTCAAAATGACCTCCAGCAAGGCGCGGGATACCTGCAAGCAATTGGTTTCGACAGAGCTGTCGGCAGAAGCCACAGAACCCCTGGAAATGCGGGGTTCCACTCTCCCCCTGCTCCAGTTGAAACACATATTCAGTTACAGGCGGGTAACCTTTAAACTGTACCTCTAATTCAACGGCGCAAAGAGTGGGGTTATTCAAAGTGAATATCCACGCCCAACAAGGGCCGTGGTGGGCGTGCTTTGCCTGAACGGCAACTCTTAGTTGCGCCATATTAGATCTAGAGATTATTTGGCCGTCCAAAAGGGCCAAAGGCTAATTCCTTACCGGCTTATCAATGAGCTGTACGCGATGGTCGATTCTTCTCTGTACTGCTGCGATGTCCAGAGTGGGATACCATTCCTCCGCGACTTTATTTGACGTCATTATCACCAGGGCGGAGGCAAAAACTACAGTTGATCCCTTTATCTCCAATCTCAACAGCTAACGGTCTAACAGCTGCAAAGCTGCAACAATGCCGTATATGGCATATCGCTTTCTCCATCGAATTCGTCCATGATTACAATGTGCTGACCCAAGTACCCGTCCCACCAACGCCCTGCTGCTTTGAAGTAGTACCTTCAACTTTGCTTCGCAAGTTCAAATGCCATTTTGCTTTTTCCAACTCCTGTTGGGCCTATTAACGCCAAACATGTCGTCTTGAAATCCCTTTCTGTCGCATTCATGTCGTATAGATGCAACAATTGTCTGTACTTCCTTATATACAATAAAGGATGCTGCTGCATCAGTTCAAAAATGGGTGCCAATCCTTTTTTATTATTCACATCATCACAGCAAGCAACAAGCGGACTACTAACAGGTGAGCCGCAACTATAAGGGCCTCCTATTCGGCCTACTGCCTTCGTGCAGTACTTTGGCAAGTCCTTGACATTCTTACGATGCTCAAAATGAACTCCAGCAAGGCGCGAGATAGCTGCAAGCAACTGCTTTCGACAGAGCTGTCGGCAGAAGCGACAGAACCCCTGCAAATGCGGGGTTCCACTCTCCCCCTCCTCCAGTTGAAACACATATTCAGGTACACGCGGGTAAGCTTTAAACTGTACCTCTAATTCAACGGCGGGAAAAGTGGGGTTATTCAAAGTGAATATCCACGCCCTGCAAGGGCCGTGGTGGGCGTGGTTTGCTTTAACGGCAACTCCTAGTTGCGCCGTATTAGATCTAGACATTATTTGGCCGTCCAAAAGGGCCAAAGCCTATAGTAATACATAAGGCTCTGCCTTCGCTGACGCGTATAGCCTTTGGGCGGGGATACTACACCTGGAAAAACCCTAACGATACAATACTCCATCCCTGACGCTAGGCTCGCTCGCTTCGCTCACTCCGATATGATACAATACAATACAATACAATGGTGATGCGAAAACGTTTTGGGTTAAGGGAGAACATCTGCAATCGGTAATTGGGATTAATTCTCCGTATTCCCAAAAACCAGGTTCGACGATCGTCTACTTCCCGTTCTAGGGTGGCAAGCGGTATGGTTATCGGAAGAAGTGCAGTCCCAGACGGAGGACTTTCAGGCCACGGCGCAGCTTCCGCAGAGGCCTACGGGGAAGAAAGAGCACAAGCAGATTCAGCAAAAAGACTCTCATCGTCACGATGGAGCATACAATGAAACCAGAAGACTTCAAAGAGGGCAAATTGACACTGTACATAAACAAAGAGGGCCATTGCCGTACTGCCCCGATCCTTCAGCAAACCAGTGCGAGACAATACGACGATTATAACCCCGAACTAAAGGAACTGTTTGCCTCCCATGTTGTCTATACTATCGAGTGCTTTAAAATCGCCATTGAATCCTATTCCTCCGGGGCACAGACAAAATCACAGACTGTTCAAACAAGTGCAACATCCCTTGCAATGTCGACAAATGTCACACTATCACGATGTCTTTCCAAAAAGACGATCCGGCCAAACGCACCATCGTCGACTTTGTCAACAATCGTCTAAAAAAAACTTGTGTTAGAGTACTCAAGACTTTCGTTTCCAAATGTGCCATGATATTTCCTTGCAAAACCACATGACCAAACCGGCCGGCTAAACCGTTCCCCAAATGTCTATCTTCCATCGTGCAAACTCCTTCGTTGGCACACCCGACATCCTGAACACACAAAATTCAATTTCGTGCCAACCTCAATGGAATACCGACTGCTCTACCGGCAGGGCTGCTACTCCTGCCAACAGGTACCTCGGCTTTACACTCTTGAAAAGCAAACTTTCAAAAATTAATTGTGATGTCTTCAAATGAAACCGACGCTGATGACCTTTCGTTCCCTCGCCACACACGACTTCTTGGTCCTTGTTAGGTTCCACACACTCCTGTGAAGCCTACCTACAACAGGTGTATGTCTCCACAAATATTCCTTCACACCACACAACATGTACCAGCAACATTGCCTGAATGTTGAAACGACCAGAATCAAGATTCTCTACTCACATTCACCCTTTCGTTCCTCTTTTCCGTCCCCCCCTCGCAAATACATTCCATCACTACGTTCACACTAACATTGCCACCCTTTGCATCCTTGCCACTTCGTACCCTTCCTTCCGTCCATGGTACACTGAATCTTGTGGTCAGGCACTTGCCCTGAAACAACTTCCCTTTGCCTCTCACAAAACAAATCCAACTGAAGGCAATCTCAGTTCCTTCCACCAAGCTCGGAACAACTATGTGTCTACCCTCAGCAATCCCACGAAGCACTCACGATCTCTCCACACTCAATAATGAACGAGCAAACCTGTCTCCTTCCTCCAAATGCTGCTGACGTCTGGTCAAATGGGTTTCTCTTATTTCTTCCCCCACCGCCATCCCCTCCCTTACCTCAAATGCCTACACCGTTGACACCGCACATGACAAAGCTGAATGCCTCAGCTCTTTATTTGCCTCGAAATCTTATGTCCCAAACCCATCTCTCTCTCTCTCTCTCTCTCTCTTCGCTCTCTTCCCCAGTCGAACCCAACTGCTCCTCACTCTGTCTCCTTCTCCCCTGACAAGATAGACAAGCTTCTATCAAAACTCGACTCTCATTCTCTAACTAAAAGAGACGACATCAACCCAGGCATCTTAAATCCCTGCTCTGGCGCTCCGTTTCACCCTCCCTCTGTTCTGTTCACCCTCTTTTGCTCAACATCATCTACCAGCCAAACCTCACACTCTTACTATGTCTCTCTGAAAAGACCAACGCAAAAAAACCCTTCCATATACTTTCTCAACAATCCCCTCGAAAAAGTTATATCCCTCAAGCTTTTAAGTCTCACTATCTGCCATGATCTTTCTTGGTAAAACCCCATTTCCAACCTGCCCTCCAAAGCGTCCACGACTACGCATCCTTCATCGTGTGAAGTCCTTCCTGGGCACACCTGCCCTACTCACCACATAAAAGCCTTTCATCCACAGCTCCATACAATACTGTTCCCCCCTCTGTACCGATGCTCCGGCCTCACACCCACCTCCGATCCACGCTCTTCACACCAAAGCTTTCACAATCATTACAATGGCCTGCAATGAAACTAACTCCAAGGGCCTTTCACTCACTCACCGCAGCCAGGTTTATGGTCTTTCTGTCTTCCGCCGACTCCTCTCCGGCCTTACTCCCCCAACTCTCTCTGTCCTCTGTCCGCCTAATACTCCTACAGGTCGCACAACATCTGCCAGCAACCCTCTTATCGTTAAACTACCAAAATCTAGGCTCTCTGCTCACCTTCACTCTTCCAATCCCCTTTTGTCCCACCTCTGGAACAAACTCCCCCCCACTCCCTTCAATCCCACTCCTCCCTCAAGGTGTTTAAAACAACTGTTCACCACCATCTCTCATGTCATCTCACCTTATCTTATCTCCTTATCTTCCCCCATCCAAAACCTTGCTCTTTTCTACCCCGACTACTTCACCGGCAATACACTTTTTTTGAAATTCAAAACTTCTTTCCTGAAAGTCCTTGCAGTGTTCGTATATTTCATACCACTGCCACCTCCCCCCCCCCCAACAATACTCCCTCTCCCACATTTCTCTCCATATCAGTGCTCTCAAATGTGTTGTTTGTGTCTTTGCCCCTCTCTCCCCATCTTGTCTACCGCTCCCCTTATTTTGTGTTTTATGTGCCGCTCTGACTTTCTCATTAATGTTACCTCTTTCGCGACCCTCGATCTTCGCTCTAAAATGAACCAAAAATTGAACCCTAACCCTAACCCTAACAACTCTGGTTAGGTTTTGTGGGGAGGTCTTCTGGTGGTTTACTGGTTAGGTTTTCTGATGAGGTTTTCCGATGGTTTACTGGTTAGGTTTTCTGATGAGGTTTTCGGATGGTTTACTGGTTAGGTTTTGTGGTGAGGTTTTTAGATGGTTTACTGGTTAGGTTTTGTGGTGAGGTTTTTAGATGGTTTACTGGTTAGGTTTTGTGGTGAGGTTTTTAGATGGTTTACTGGTTAGGTTTTGTGGTGAGGTTTTTAGATGGTTTACTGGTTAGGTTTTCTCATGAGGTTTTCTGATTGTTTACTGATGAGGTTTTCTGATGGTTTACTGGTTAGGTTTTGTGGTGAGGTTTTCTGATGGTTTACTGGTTAAGTTTTCTGATGAGGTTTTCTGATGGTTTACTGGTTAGGTTTTGTGGGGAGGTCTTCTGGTGGTTTACTGGTTAGGTTTTCTGATGAGGTTTTCTGATGGTTTACTGGTTAAGTTTTCTGATGAGGTTTTCTGATGGTTTACTGGTTAGGTTTTGTGGTGAGGTTTTCTGATGGTTTACTGGTTAGGTTTTCTGATGAGGTTTTCTGATGGTTTACTGGTTAGGTTTTGTGGGGAGGTCTTCTGATGGTTTACTGGTTAGGTTTTCTGATGAGGTTTTCTGATGGTTTACTGGTTAAGTTTTCTGGTGAGGTTTTCTGATGGTTTACTGGTGAGGTTTACTGGTGAGGTTTTCTGGTGAGGTTTTCTGATGGTTTACTGGTTAGGTTTTGTGGTGAGGTTTTCTGATGGTTTACTGGTTAGGTTTTGTGGTGAGGTTTTCTGATGGTTTACTGGTTAGGTTTTGTGGTTAGGTTTTGTGGTTAGGTTTTGCGGTTAGGTTTTGCGGTTAGGTTTTGCGGTTAGGTTTTGCGGTTAGGTTTTGCAGTTAGGTTTTGCGGTTAGGTTTTGCGGTTAGGTTTTGCGGTTAGGTTTTGCGGTTAGGTTTTGCGGTTAGGTTTTGCGGTTAGGTTTTGCGGTTAGGTTTTGCGGTTAGGTTTTTAGATGGTTTACTGGTTAGGTTTTGTGGTGAGGTTTTTAGATGGTTTACTGGTTAGGTTTTGTGGTGAGGTTTTTAGATGGTTTACTGGTTAGGTTTTCTCATGAGGTTTTCTGATTGTTTACTGATGAGGTTTTCTGATGGTTTACTGGTTAGGTTTTGTGGTGAGGTTTTCTGATGGTTTACTGGTTAAGTTTTCTGATGAGGTTTTCTGATGGTTTACTGGTTAGGTTTTGTGGGGAGGTCTTCTGGTGGTTTACTGGTTAGGTTTTCTGGTGACGTTTTCTGATGGTTTACTGGTTAGGTTTTGTGGTGACGTTTTCTGATGGTTTACTGGTTAGGTTTTGTGGTGAGGTTTTCTGATGGTTTACTGGTTAGGTTTTGTGGTGAGGTTTTCGGATGGTTTACTGGTTAGGTTTTGTGGTGAGGTTTTCTGATGGTTTACTGGTTAGGTTTTGTGGTGAGGTTTTCTCATGGTTTACTGGTTAGGTTTTGTGGTGACGTTTTCTGATGGTTTACTGGTTAGGTTTTGTAGTTGAGGTTTTCTGATGGTTTACTGGTTAGGTTTTGTGGTGAGGTTTTCGGATGGTTTACTGGTTAGGTTTTGTGGTGAGGTTTTCGGATGGTTTACTGGTTAGGTTTTGTAGTTGAGGTTTTCTGATTGTTTACTAGTTAGGTTTTCTGATTGTTTACTCATTAGGTTTTCTGATGGTTTACTGGTTAGGTTTTGTGGTGAGGTTTTCTGATGGTTTACTGGTTAGGTTTTGTGGTGAGGTTTTCGGATGGTTTACTCGTTAGGTTTTGTGGTGAGGTTTTCGGATGGTTTACTGGTTAGGTTTTGTGGTGAGGTTTTCGGATGGTTTACTGGTTCGGTTTTCTCATGAGGTTTTCTGATTGTTTACTAGTTAGGTTTTCTGATGGTTTACTGGTTAAATTTTCTGATGAGGTTTTCTGATGGTTTACTGGTTAGGTTTTCTGATGAGGTTTTCGGATGGTTTACTGGTTAGGTTTTGTGGTGAGGTTTTCGGATGGTTTACTGGTTAGGTTTTCTGATGAGGTTTTCGGATGGTTTACTGGTTAGGTTTTGTGGTGAGGTTTTTAGATGGTTTACTGGTTAGGTTTTGTGGTGAGGTTTTTAGATGGTTTACTGGTTAGGTTTTCTCATGAGGTTTTCTGATTGTTTACTAGTTAGGTTTTCTGATGGTTTACTGGTTAAATTTTCTGATGAGGTTTTCTGATGGTTTACTGGTTAGGTTTTGTGGTGAGGTTTTCTGATGGTTTACAGGTTAAGTTTTCTGATGAGGTTTTCTGATGGTTTACTGGTTAGGTTTTGTGGGGAGGTCTTCTGGTGGTTTACTGGTTAGGTTTTCTGATGAGGTTTTCCGATGGTTTACTGGTTAGGTTTTCTGATGAGGTTTTCGGATGGTTTACTGGTTAGGTTTTGTGGTGAGGTTTTCAGATGGTTTACTGGTTAGGTTTTGTGGTGAGGTTTTTAGATGGTTTACTGGTTAGGTTTTGTGGTGAGGTTTTTAGATGGTTTACTGGTTAGGTTTTGTGGTGAGGTTTTTAGATGGTTTACTGGTGAGGTTTTCTCATGAGGTTTTCTGATTGTTTACTGATGAGGTTTTCTGATGGTTTACTGGTTAGGTTTTGTGGTGAGGTTTTCTGATGGTTTACTGGTTAAGTTTTCTGATGAGGTTTTCTGATGGTTTACTGGTTAGGTTTTGTGGGGAGGTCTTCTGGTGGTTTACTGGTTAGGTTTTCTGATGAGGTTTTCCGATGGTTTACTGGTTAAGTTTTCTGATGAGGTTTTCGGATGGTTTACTGGTTAGGTTTTGTGGTGAGGTTTTCTGATGGTTTACTGGTTAGGTTTTCTGATGAGGTTTTCTGATGGTTTACTGGTTAGGTTTTGTGGGGAGGTCTTCTGATGGTTTACTGGTTAGGTTTTCTGATGAGGTTTTCTGATGGTTTACTGGTTAGGTTTTGTGGGGAGGTCTTCTGATGGTTTACTGGTTAGGTTTTCTGATGAGGTTTTCTGATGGTTTACTGGTTAAGTTTTCTGGTGAGGTTTTCTGATGGTTTACTGGTGAGGTTTACTGGTGAGGTTTTCTGGTGAGGTTTTCTGATGGTTTACTGGTTAGGTTTTGTGGTGAGGTTTTCTGATGGTTTACTGGTAAGGTTTTGTGGTTAGGTCTTGCCGTTAGGTCTTGCCGTTAGGTCTTGCCGTTAGGTCTTGCCGTTAGGTCTTGCGGTTAGGTCTTGCGGTTAGGTGTTGCGGTTAGGTGTTGCGGTTAGGTCTTGCGGTTAGGTCTTGCGGTTAGGTCTTGCGGGTAGGTCTTGCGGGTAGGTCTTGCGGGTAGGTCTTGCGGGTAGGTCTTGCGGTTAGGTTTTGCGGGTAGGTTTTGCGGGTAGGTTTTGCGGGTAGGTTTTGCGGGTAGGTTTTGCGGGTAGGTTTTGCGGGTAGGTTTTGCGGTTAGGTTTTGCGGTTAGGTTTTGCGGTTAGGTTTTGCGGTTAGGTTTTGCGGTTAGGTTTTGCGGTTAGGTTTTGCGGTTAGGTTTTGCGGTTAGGTTTTGCGGTTAGGTTTTGAGGTTAGGTTTTGCGGTTAGGTTTTGCGGTTAGGTTTTGCGGTTAGGTTTTGCGGTTAGGTTTTGCGGTTAGGTTTTGCGGTTAGGTTTTGCGGTTAGGTTTTGCGGTTAGGTTTTGCGGTTAGGTTTTGCGGTTAGGTTTCGCGGTTAGGTTTCGCGGTTAGGTTTCGCGGTTAGGTTTCGCGGTTAGGTTTCGCGGTTAGGTTTCGCGGTTAGGTTTCGCGGTTAGGTTTCGCGGGTAGGTTTCGCGGTTAGGTTTCGCGGTTAGGTTTTGCGGTTAGGTTTTGCGGTTAGGTTTTGCGGTTAGGTTTTGCGGTTAGGTTTTGCGGTTAGGTTTTGCGGTTAGGTTTTGCGGTTAGGTTTTGCGGTTAGGTTTTGCGGTTAGGTTTTGCGGTTAGGTTTTGCGGTTAGGTTTTGCAGTGAGGTTTTGCGGTGAGGTTTTGCGGTGAGGTTTTGCGGTGAGGTTTTGCAGTGAGGTTTTGCAGTGAGGTTTTGCGGTGAGGTTTTGCGGTGAGGTTTTGCAGTGAGGTTTTGCGGTGAGGTTTTGCGGTGAGGTTTTGCGGTGAGGTTTTCTGATGGTTTACTGGTAAGGTTTTGTAGTTGAGGTTTTCTGATGGTTTACTGGTTAGGTTTTGTGGTGAGGTTTTCTGATGGTTTACTGGTTAGGTTTTGTGGTGACGTTTTCTGATGGTTTACTGGTTAGGTTTTGTGGTGACGTTTTCCGATGGTTTACTGGTTAGGTTTTGTGGTGACGTTTTCTGATGGTTTACTGGTTAGGTTTTGTGGTGAGGTTTTCGGATGGTTTACTGGTTAGGTTTTGTGGTGAGGTTTTCGGATGGTTTACTGATTAGGTTTTGTAGTTGAGGTTTTCTGATTGTTTACTAGTTAGGTTTTCTGATCGTTTACTCGTTAGGTTTTCTGATGGTTTACTGGTTAGGTTTTGTGGTGAAGTTTTCTGATGGTTTACTGGTTAGGTTTTGTGGTGAGGTTTTCGGATGGTTTACTGGTTAGGTTTTGTGGTGAGGTTTTCGGATGGTTTACTGGTTAGGTTTTGTGGTGAGGTTTTCGGATGATTTACTGGTTCGGTTTTCTCATGAGGTTTTCTGATTGTTTACTAGTTAGGTTTTCTGATGGTTTACTGGTTAAGTTTTCTGATGAGGTTTTCGGATGGTTTACTGGTTAGGTTTTGTGGTGAGGTTTTTAGATGGTTTACTGGTTAGGTTTTCTCATGAGGTTTTCTGATTGTTTACTAGTTAGGTTTTCTGATGGTTTACTGGTTAAATTTTCTGATGAGGTTTTCTGATGGTTTACTGGTTAGGTTTTGTGGTGAGGTTTTCTGATGGTTTACTGGTTAAGTTTTCTGATGAGGTTTTCTGATGGTTTACTGGTTAGGTTTTGTGGGGAGGTCTTCTGATGGTTTACTGGTTAGGTTTTCTGATGAGGTTTTCCGATGGTTTACTGGTTAAGTTTTCTGATGAGGTTTTCTGATGGTTTACTGGTTAGGTTTTGTGGTGAGGTTTTCTGATGGTTTACTGGTGAGGTTTTCTGATGAGGTTTTCTGATGGTTTACTGGTTAGGTTTTCTGGTGAGGTTTTCTGATGGTTTACTGGTTAAGTTTTCTGGTGAGGTTTTCTGATGGTTTACTGGTTAGGTTTTGTGGGGAGGTCTTCTGATGGTTTACTGGTTAGGTTTTCTGATGAGGTTTTCTGATGGTTTACTGGTTAAGTTTTCTGGTGAGGTTTTCTGATGGTTTACTGGTGAGGTTTTGTGGTGAGGTTTTCTGATGGTTTACTGGTTAGGTGTTCTGGTGAGGTTTTCTGATGGTTTACTGGTTAAGTTTTCTGGTGAGGTTTTCTGATGGTTTACTGGTTAGGTTTTCTGGTGAGGTTTTCTGATGGTTTACTGGTTAAGTTTTCTGATGTGGTTTTCTGATGGTTTACTGGTTAGGTTTTGTGGTGAGGTTTTCTGATGGTTTACTGGTTAGGTTTTGTGGTGAGGTTTTCTGATGGTTTACTGGTGAGGTTTTGTGGTTAGGTTTTGTGGTTAGGTTTTGTGGTTAGGTTTTGCGGTTAGGTTTTGCGGTCAGGTTTTGCGGTCAGGTTTTGCGGTCAGGTTTTGCGGTCAGGTTTTGCGGTCAGGTTTTGCGGTCAGGTTTTGCGGTCAGGTTTTGCGGTCAGGTTTTGCGGTCAGGTTTTGCGGTCAGGTTTTGCGGTCAGGTTTTGCGGTCAGGTTTTGCGGTCAGGTTTTGCGGGTAGGTTTTGCGGGTAGGTTTTGCGGTTAGGTTTTGCGGTTAGGTTTTGCGGTTAGGTTTTGCGGTGAGGTTTTGCGGTGAGGTTTTGCGGTGAGGTTTTGCGGTGAGGTTTTGCGGTGAGGTTTTGCGGTGAGGTTTTGCGGTGAGGTTTTGTGGTGAGGTTTTGCGGTGAGGTTTTGCGGTGAGGTTTTGCGGTGAGGTTTCCTGGTGAGGTTTCCTGGTGAGGTTTTCTGGTGATGTTTGCTCGTGAGGTTCCTCACCTTCCTGTCAAATTTTTGAAGTGAAAATAGTGGGAAAAAGACGGCCGATTCTAATTCTATTCGTTACGACCTGGCCCCTGCGTGAAGGGCTTCAGGGTACTGTCTATTGCTCCAGAGATCCTAATCGATGTGCTCGGGAGGCCAATACGTTCCTCATGGGCGGGTCACGTCGTATGAGCAGTCAAAAGTGACCGAGCGAAGTTACCATCCAAATGGTTTTCTGATGGTTTACTAACAACTCCCACAGGCCCTCAGAGAGATTAATGAAATCCTCAAAAAGCTCACACAGACCGAGTTTCTCGTCAAAACTTGGACCGCGCGTCCTGCTTTCGTTTTCGCCTTTCTCCACCGACCAGATGCACTCTTCTTCCTCCTATACTTTTTCTCACAGAGGTTCTTTCTCTCTTCAACCATGTCGAGCTCGGGTGGGAGGGAGAAGGTCGATAAGGAGAACTTTCTTTTTTTTAACAAAATAATAAAAATAAAGTCGAAAGGGAAGGAAGAAAGAAAAGAGCAAATCTGGTTTCACAGCCGGCACGGAATTTCACATAAGATGCATCCCAACGATCACAGATTCTTGCCATTGCAAGCCCAGCCCCACAAGTGTACCATCATTATAAACAATCCACCCCATGAGTGTACCATCATTAAACAATCCACCCCACGAGTGTACCATCATTGAACAATCCACCCCGTGAGTGTACCATCATTAAACAATCCACCCCACGAGTGTACCATCATTAAACAATCCACCCCACGAGTGTACCATCATTGAACAATCCACCCCATGAGTGTACCATCATTAAACAATCCACCCCACGAGTGCACCATCATTAAACAATCCACCCCACGAGTGTACCATCATTAAACAATCCACCCCACGAGTGTACCATCATTGAACAATCCACCCCATGAGTGTACCATCATTAAACAATCCACCCCACGAGTGTACCATCATTAAACAATCCACCCCATGAGTGTACCATCATTAAACAATCCACCCCACAAGTGTACCATCATTAAACAATCCATCCCATGAGTACCATATTACTCAAAACCTGTGTAGCGTTTTAAGCAAAAACATGTTCACTGATTATTATAATTTTTAACAAGCGTTACGCCTAGGTCCCCCATCGGTGAAGTGTTGCGAGTTGACAAAGTGGAAGATGCAAGGCGGCCATCTTGGATTTTGACGTGGCGACCCAATTTTCAATAGCTTTAATCCTCATGCCGAGATACACCCACACACCAGATTAGAAGTTGGTACTTTGCTTATTTTTCAAAAATATTCCGCTCACAAGGTTCGGGCATATATATATGGTGGCGGCCATCTTGGATTTTGACATGGCGACCCAATTTTCAATAGCGTTCTTCCTTATGCGGAGATACACCCACACACGAGATTAGAAGTTGGTACTTCGCTTATTTTTCAAAATATTCCACTCACGAGGTTGACATATATATGGTGGCGGCCATCTTGGATTTCGACGTGGCGACCCAATTTTCAATAGCGTTCTTCCTTATGCGGAGATACACCCACACACCAAATTAGAAGTTAGTAGTTCGTTTATTTTTCAAGATATTTCGCTCACAAGGTTCAGGCATATATATATGGTGGCGGCCATCTTGGATTTCGACGTGGCGACCCAATTTTCAATAGCCTTCTTCCGTATGCCGAGATACACCCACACACCAAATTAGAAGTTAGTAGTTCGTTTATTTTTCAAGATATTTCGCTCACAAGGTTCAGGCATATATATGGTGGCGGCCATCTTGGATTTTTATGTGGCGACCCAATTTTCAATAGCGTTCTTCCTTATGCCTAGATACACCCACACACCAAATTAGACGTTGGTACTTCGCTTATTTTTCAAGATATTCCGCTCACAAGGTTCAGACATACATGCCACATGGCGTCAGACATACATGACGGCGGCCATCTTGGATTTTGACGTTGATTGCACCGCACACCAAATTCGAATGCGGTCATTCGCTTACGCACGCAGACACACACACACACACACACACACACACACACACACACACACACACACACACACACACACACACACACACACACACACACACACACACGGAGGGGAAAACCATAGTCCCCCTTTCGCTCCACGGTGCGACAATTAGGCCGCCATCGATCATGGTAGTTATATCGCTCGGATAGATTCCAAATACACTTTATACCAGAGGCCTCCCTGGATCCTGAGCTCCATACTGTTACAACGCCCTATGACGCGATCGTTACACACCTTTTCATTCTTCATAGTCATACAGTTGTTTCCGTCATTCTTTTGCCCGCAGCAGACCGATGAGCCACGTGGACCACGTCCAACCACCACAAACGTCTTCGGTGTCGTTCACAAACTTGAGGCAGTATTATAAATTTCCTGTCGATTCGGATAAATTTGAAGTAACCTTTACTTAATAATTATAAATTTCCCGTCGGTGTGGATTCATTAGAAGCAACGTTTACAACAATCCATTGTCTCCGACGATCATTTCCGTGTTTCGGGGGGGGGGGTGAGGGAGGGGGAAGACAGAAAGGTAGTATTAGCGTATTAAATACTGTATTGAGTATTGTGAAATTCCAAAATCATCATGACGTCTTCACAGCAAATATATCGCAGCATATTTCTTAACTGCAATTGTATTTTGGTTTTTTTAAAATCGGGAACGTGCGGAGCAGCATTCTGTCCACTTATACACCGCCCAGGTTTAATTTTTGGTCTAATTGTAAAAATTATAATTTTCACAAAGGTTTGGATGAATGTGTTCCTGGATTTAATTCTAAAATCTGATCAGACCGTAATCTTCCCTCAAAAAGTGATCCACTATGACTTCCTTGAAAGTGTAGTGTCGTGAGGCCCCGTTGGATTGGGAAGTGCTTCAGAATAAGGAGAGGCCTTCAATCTCTGCTTGCTTCTTAGCTTTGAGACATTCATCCATTACTTTATTCCTTCACTACCGCAGGCCATTCTGTCGATCATGAAAATGGTAGATGAGTCGTTGTTCATATTCCATAAGATTTGATTTGTAAGCTTGTGGGCATTTTGATTTGTCCATTTCATCTCGGTCCACATGGTGTCACTTCAAATCAAGCTCACCCTTTACCTCCTCCTCTTCAAATTTGGTGGTACCTGATAAAAATGTAGTAAGGAAGATTCGTGTGGTTGTTGCTAGAAGCAGTTTAGTTTAGGAATGCTTACAAAGAAAAATACATCATGACCTGTGGTCAGCTTGGATTGGAAACTTCTGGAAGCAAACATTGCAAACTTGATCCGGCCCGGCTCTATCCCCTAATGACGTCTGCCACCAAAAGTAGGCCGGCGTTTGTTTTCACCCCTGTATTGTCTGTGCGCAGGATAAACCCAAAATGTCATGGATGGATTTGGAGAAAGTTGGTGGACAGATTAGCTCCGTGACAAGGATGAATTGATTAGATTTTGATGACGATCCGGATCTGAGAATTTGTAATTTTTTCAGCCATTCTTCACCATTGAAAGATGGGCCCAAAAATGATACGTAGCACGATATCTCAAAAATTATGGATGGATTTGGACGAAACTTGGTGACCGGTGTGTGTGTGTGTGTGTGTGTGTGTGTGTTTGTGTGTGTGTGTGTGTGTGTGTGTGTGTGTGTCGAGGACGAATCGATTCAATTTTGGTTCATGTCCGAATCCAGATCCGGCCTATCATTGGGACACAAAACAAACTGTTCAGCCTGGCCGAGGGTGGTATGCGCTGAGGTACCGTGTGCTGGTCTCACCCTGAACGATATTCAAGAGACAACCAACGAATAAATTCATCAATGCCCAGTAAATAAATTCTGCCCTCAATAACCTCACACATTTCACTTTGGGCATCTCAGTCCAACAAAGAGAAATTCTGCCCCCTGCTGTAACTGAACAAACATCACTTCAACCGATGGGCACAAGCAAGTTCCTGCGTGACCATGGTGCCCCCTTGTGCTCATCAGGGCAAACATTCGTTCACTGCCCTGCGCTCACAATGCCCTCTTCCGATTGCACATCCAATTCCCTCAATTTACTTCTCATTGGGATCTCCCGATTCATCTCAGGCTGTGCAGACTTGCATATAGAAATACCAGGAAGATGGCCCAAATTAAATGTTGAAGCACAGCATTGACAACTTCACTTCCGTGGAATAGAACAAACATCACACGTGGTGATTACTAAAGGATAATCTACATGAGGGTTAGGGTTAGCAAACCAATGGTGCCAACCTACCGTGAGGTACCCGCTCATTTCCGACCAAGATTATGCAGGAAACCAGAAACGCAAGGGGATAAATGGTGCTTGGTAAGCAAAGAGAGACCATGGCACACATACTGATGAGGCAATGCACCTCGTGCAGCTTTGCAACGAAACAAAATGCATGATCACCATGCTTATTGGACCCACGAGTAAATTATAAAAGTCAATCACCATGACGGTGGTCTTTAGCTCATGAAGGAGCTTGCACACACACTCCTCAAACAAAGCGAATTTAAAAATCATCAAACTATGTGACTCCGATATCATTCACACCAATACAAGCTTGTACACATCTCGTCATCCACCAAATCAGGGAATCCGATTCTCCCTGTGGGGTGTTGCCCCATTCTTTGACCAGGGACACTTCCAGTTTTAAGAGCCTGGGAACACTTGGTGACCACGAACAGGCCCCAATCTATAGGATATCCCATGAAGTACAGTGCCTTCAGAAAATATTCACACTCCTTGACTTTTTCATATTTTGTTGTTTCAGCCTGAATATAAAAAGGATTAAATTTAGATATATTTTTTGTCAGTGATCTATACGTAACCCGTAATGTCAAAGTGGAATTTTTTATTTTAAGAATTTTTTACAAAACAATTTTAAAAAATGAAATACAGAAATATCTAATTTATATAAGTATTCAACCCCCTGAATCAATACTTCGTAGAAGCACCTTTGGCAGCGATTACAGCTTCGAGTCTTCTTGGGTGTGTCTATATCAGCTTTGCATATCTGGATTTGGGGAGTTTCTCCCATTCTTCCTTGCAGATTTACTCACGCTCTCTCAAGTTGGATTGGGAGCGTCGGTGAACAGCAATCTTTAAGTCTTTCCACAAATTCTCAATGGGATTCAAGTCTGGGCTTTGTCTGGGTCACTCTTCACGTTCTTGTCCTGAAGCCATTCCAGTGTTGCTTTGGCTGCATGCTTGGGGTCATTGTCCTGTTGGAACGTAAATCTTCACCACAGTCCAAGTTCTTTTCCACTCTGAAAGAGGTTCTCCTCAAGGATTGGCCTGTATTAGGCTCCATTCATTGTACCCTCTATCCGTACAAGTCTCCCAGTCCCTGCCACTGAAAATCATCCCCATAGCATGATGCTGCCACCACAATGCTTCACGGTAGGGACGGTGTTTCATGGGTGATGAGCTGTGCTCGGTTTCTTTCAGACGGAACGCTTTGCATTCAGGCCAAAGAGTTAAATTTTCGTCTCATCAGGCCACTTAATTTTTTGCCTCATGCTCTCAGAGGCTTTCACGTGCCTTTTTGCAAACTCCAGGCATGCTGCCATGTGGCTTTTTTTTCTCTCAGGAGTGGCTTCCGTCTGGCAACATTCTCAAAAAGCCTAGATTTGTGAAATGTTGTCGAGACTGTTGTTCTTCCAGCAGGTTCTTCAATCTCAGCCAAGGAACGCTGTAGTTCTGTCAGAGCGGTCATTGGGTTCTTGGTCACCTCGCTGACCAAGGTTCTTCTTGCCCGGTTGCTCAGTTTGGTCGGACGTTCAGCTCTAGGCGGCGTTGGGGTAGTTCCATATTCTTTCCATTTCCTAATGATGGAGCTCACTGTACTTTTGGGAACTTTCAACAGTCTGCACCCTAAAAACTGTTCCACACCCTAGCCCAGATCTTTGCCTCCTCACAATTCTATATTGGGAGTTATACAAACATTTCCTTGTACTTCATGATAGAGTTTCTGCTCTTACATGCACTGTCAACTGTGGGAACTGATATATAAAGGTGTTTCTTTTTAAATAATGTCCAATCAATTGAGTTGGCCACAGATGAGCTCCATTGAAGTTGTAGAGGCATCTCAAGGATGATCAAAAGAAATTGGATGTACCTGAGATCAATTTTGAGTGTCACAGTAAAGGGGTTGAATATTTATTGACTCAAGACATTTCAATTTTTCAGTTTTTAATTAATTTGTAAGAAATTCTGAAATAAACATTCCAATTTGAAATTATAGGTTATAATGTGGAGATCAGTGATAAAAAAAAATCTCAATTCAATCCATTTTAAAATCAGGCTGTAACACAACCAATGTGAAAAAAGTCAAGGGGTGTGAATACTTTCTGAAGGCATTGCATGTATTAAATCAGACTCAAGATCGTGTAGGACAGTTCAAGTGAGTGACGTGTGGTCCCAGGCGTGGTGTGTGCACAACATTTGCATGGTGTGGATGAGGGATGCAATTTTTAGTGAGTAAAATCACATGCAGGACAACGATGTAGGAGACTAGGAGACCATCAATGTACATTTCCAGTAATCGAAAGCACATCACTGAAGAATAAACAGATCATCATCACCAATGGGATTTGAACCAGAAACCCTATCAGTATGAACTGCATGCTCAGGTGGGAACAGCAAACAGCCCTGAATAATGAACGGTAATGTCAAAAATTCGAAAACAATTGGTTGGTTTGTGAATGTGATGAAGAAAGGATTCAAAAAGGTCCACAAGTCTGAGCCTTATATCACAGTTGTACCAATATGTTTATATTTAAGAGAAGGAGATGCAAAGATGGAATACAAGGTGAGATTATCTGAAGATAAGATTACAGGTTGTACAAGATAAGATTAGCTTTGATTGCAGTTTCTATAGGACTTTAATGGTGTTCACGTGAGTCCTTTTGCTGTGTGCACCTCATATATTGTTGGCATTCGTGTAGCCAAGTGTGGCCAATAGGGAGCGGTGTCATTAGATTTCCAATAAGTATTCACAACTGCTAAAGCCCCTGTCACACCTTGACGATTTAGCCAGCGTATGCCGACGTATCAAAATTGAGTGCTGGTGTAAGTCATACGCTGGCATACGTCGACAAATTTTGTGCATGCACAAAATTTGTCGACGGGCTCGGCGTACTACGACGTATGCCAGCGTGCTTCAGCGTTCTCTTAACGTAGCCAAATTTTTCATACGTCGGCATACGCTGGCTAAAACGTCAAGGTGTGACAGCGGCTTAAGGAAAGTTCCTTTATTGTTATAGGCGTGTGTGTGCCGGCCTGTGTGGGCGGGCCGGTGTGCGTGTGTCTGTGCGTTCGTGCGCATCTGTGTGCGCATGCGTGTTTGTGTGTATGTATGTGTGCGTGTGTATATATGTGTGTAACCGACCCCTTCACTCCCCACTCCCACCTAATATACCACATTTTTCCCTGCCTAGCATCTCCCCAGGTTGGCACGATAGCCTAAAGTTACGTGCCCTCACCTCTGAGCTGTCTAAACCTGGGCTCGAGTGCTGACCTAGCTATAAACTGTCATCCTGGTGTTCCGCAGACAGGTTGAGGCATTGATGTGTGTGCCATCCCTCCGAAGGGGTGTTAAACTGGGTATTCCATCTGCCGGTATTCATTGACGCATGTAAATAAAAATCATCCGCAGTGTCCTTTGCAAAGAGTACGGGATCTATCACCAACACTGAAAAACTCGAAATGACTGCCCTGATCGACTTCTGGGAAAGCAATTGTAAAGCACCGAACAAACAATTCCAATAAACTGCTCTGTAAAGAGTCGGGTACAGCTCAGATCTCAGAACATCTCCCAACGTCTCTTCTTTCACCAAAGTGGGGCTATGCCACTCCTTGGCCCGCCCACCCACTAGGCCACAAGTTTCCCCACTCTCCTACTATGCCATGCCGTGTTGTGCCGTGCCGCACCCTCACACTGTGCCATGCCATGTTATTCTTGCTCCTCACGCTGTGCCATGCCATGCTGCACCCTCACACTGTGCCATGCCGTGCTGCACCCTCACAATGTGCCATGCCGTGCCCCACCCTCACACTGTGCCATGCCATGCCCCACCCTCGCACTGTGCCACGCCATGCCGCACCCTCACACTGTGCCATGCAATGTTATTCTTGCTCCTCACACTGTGCCATGCCGTGCCGCACCCTCACACTGTGCCATGCCGTGCTGCACCCTCACACTGTGCCATGCCGTGCCCCAACCTCACACTGTGCCATGCCATGCCCCACCCTCACACTGTTCCATGCCATGCCCCACCCTCACACTGTGCCATGCCGTGCTGCACCCTCACACTGTGCCATGCCGTGCCCCACCCTCACACTGTGCCATGCCATGCCCCACCCTCACACTGTGCCATGCCATGCCCCACCCTCACACTGTACCATGCCGTGCCCCACCCTCACTGTGCCATGCCATGCTGCACCCTCACACTGTGCCATGCCATGCTGCACCCTCACACTGTGCCATGCCATGCTGCACCCTCACACTGTGCCATGCCGTGCCGCACCCTCACACTGTGCCATGCCATGCCGCACCCTCACACTGTGCCATGCCATGTTATTCTTGCTCCTCACACTGTACCATGCCATGCTGCACCCTCACAATGTGCCATGCCGTGCTGCACCCTCACACTGTGCCATGCCATGCCCCACCCTCGCACTGTGCCATGCCGTGCTGCACCCTCACACTATGCCATGCCGTGCCCCACCCTCACACTGTGCCATGCCATGCCCCACCCTCACACTGTGTCATGCCATGCCGCACCCTCACACGGTGCCATGCCATGCCGCACCATCACACTGTGCCATGCCATGTTATTCTTGCCCCTCACACTGTGCCATGCTGTGCTGCACCCTCACACTGTGCCATGCCATGCCCCACCCTCACACTGTGCCATGCCATGTTATTCTTGCTCCTCACGCTGTGCCATGCCATGCTGCACCCTCACACTGTGCCATGCCGTGCTGCACCCTCACAATGTGCCATGCCGTGCCCCACCCTCACACTGTGCCATGCCATGCCCCACCCTCGCACTGTGCCACGCCATGCCGCACCCTCACACTGTGCCATGCAATGTTATTCTTGCTACTCACACTGTGCCATGCCGTGCCGCACCCTCACACTGTGCCATGCCGTGCTGCACCCTCACACTGTGCCATGCCGTGCCCCAACCTCACACTGTGCCATGCCATGCCCCACCCTCACACTGTTCCATGCCATGCCCCACCCTCACACTGTGCCATGCCGTGCTGCACCCTCACACTGTGCCATGCCGTGCCCCACCCTCACACTGTGCCATGCCATGCCCCACCCTCACACTGTGCCATGCCATGCCCCACCCTCACACTGTACCATGCCGTGCCCCACCCTCACTGTGCCATGCCATGCTGCACTCTCACACTGTGCCATGCCATGCTGCACCCTCACACTGTGCCATGCCATGCTGCACCCTCACACTGTGCCATGCCGTGCCGCACACTCACACTGTGCCATGCCATGCCGCACCCTCACACTGTGCCATGCCATGTTATTCTTGCTCCTCACACTGTGCCATGCCATGCTGCACCCTCACAATGTGCCATGCCGTGCTGCACCCTCACACTGTGCCATGCCATGCCCCACCCTCGCACTGTGCCATGCCGTGCTGCACCCTCACACTGTGCCATGCCGTGCCCCACCCTCACACTGTGCCATGCCATGCCCCACCCTCACACTGTGTCATGCCATGCCGCACCCTCACACGGTGCCATGCCATGCCGCACCATCACACTGTGCCATGCCATGTTATTCTTGCCCCTCACACTGTGCCATGCTGTGCTGCACCCTCACACTGTGCCATGCCATGCCCCACCCTCACACTGTGCCATGCCATGCCCCACCCTCACACTGTGCCATGCCATGCTCCACCCTCACACTGTGCCATGCCATGCCGCACCCTCACACTGTGCCATGCCATGCTGCACCCTCACACTGTGCCATGCCACGCTGCAGCCTCACACTGTGCCATGCCGTGCCGCACCCTCACACTGTGCCATGCCATGCCTTCTCACACTGTACCATGCCGTGCCCCACCCTCACTGTGCCACGCCATGCCCCACCCTCACACTGTTCCATGCCATGCCCCACCCTCACACTGTGCCATGCCGTGCTGCACCCTCACACTGTGCCATGCCGTGCCCCACCCTCACACTGTGCCATGCCATGCCCCACCCTCACACTGTGCCATGCCATGCCCCACCCTCACACTGTACCATGCCGTGCCCCACCCTCACTGTGCCATGCCATGCTGCACCCTCACATTGTGCCATGCCATGCTGCACCCTCACACTGTGCCATGCCATGCTGCACCCTCACACTGTGCCATGCCGTGCCGCACCCTCACACTGTGCCATGCCATGCCGCACCCTCACACTGTGCCATGCCATGTTATTCTTGCTCCTCACACTGTGCCATGCCATGCTGCACCCTCACAATCTGCCATGCCGTGCTGCACCCTCACACTGTGCCATGCCATGCCCCACCCTCGCACTGTGCCATGCCGTGCTGCACCCTCACACTGTGCCATGCCGTGCCCCACCCTCACACTGTGCCATGCCATGCCCCACCCTCACACTGTGTCATGCCATGCCGCACCCTCACACTGTGCCATGCCATGCCGCACCATCACACTGTGCCATGCCATGTTATTCTTGCCCCTCACACTGTGCCATGCTGTGCTGCACCCTCACACTGTGCCATGCCATGCCCCACCCTCACACTTTGCCATGCCATGCCCCACCCTCACACTGTGCCATGCCATGCCCCACCCTCACACTGTGCCATGCCATTCCCCACCCTCACACTGTGCCATGCCATGCTCCACCCTCACACTGTGCCATGCCATGCCGCATCCTCACACTGTGCCATGCCATGCTGCACCCTCACACTGTGGCATGCCATGCTGCACCCTCACACTGTGCCATGCCGTACCGCACCCTCACACTGTGCCATGCCATGCCTTTTCACACTGTACCATGCCGTGCCCCACCCTCACTGTGCCATGCCATGCCGCACCATCACACTGTGCCATGCCATGTTATTCTTGCCCCTCACACTATGCCATGCTGTGCTGCACCCTCACACTGTGCCATGCCATGCCCCACCCTCACACTGTGCCATGCCATGCCCCACCCTCACACTGTGCCATGCCATGCCCCACCCTCACACTGTGCCATGCCATGTCGCATCCTCACACTGTGCCATGCCATGCTGCACCCTCACACTGTGCAATGCCGTGCTGCACCCTCACACTGTGCCATGCCGTGCCCCACCCTCACACTGTGCCATGCCATGCCCCACCCTCACACTGTGCCATGCCATGCCCCACCCTCACACTGTGCCATGCCATGCCCCACCCTCACACTGTGCCATGCCATGCCCCACCCTCACACTGTGCCATGCCATGTCGCACCCTCACACTGTGCCATGCCGTGCCGCACCCTCACACTGTGCCATGCCATGCCGCACCCTCACACTGTGCCATGCCATTTTATTCTTGCTCCTCACACTGTGCCATGCCGTGCCGCACCCTCACACTGTGCCATGCCGTGCCGCACCCTCACACTGTGCCATGCCGTGCCGCACCCTCACACTGTGCCATGCCGTGCCCCACCCTCACACTGTGCCATGCCATGCCCCACCCTCACACTGTTCCATGCCATGCCCCACCCTCACACTGTGCCATGCCGTGCCGCACCCTCACACTGTGCCATGCCGTGCCCCACCCTCACAATGTGCCATGCCATGCCCCACCCTCACACTGTGCCATGCCATGCCCCACCCTCACACTGTACCATGCCATGCCCCACCCTCACACTGTGCCATGCCATGCTGCACCCTCACACTGTGACATGCCATGCTGCACCCTCACACTGTGCCATGCCATGCTGCACCCTCACACTGTGCCATGCCGTGCCGCACCCTCACACTGTGCCATGCCATGCCGCACCCTCACACTGTGCCATGCCATGTTATTCTTGCTCCTCACACTGTGCCATGCCATGCTGCACCCTCACACTGTGCCATGCCGTGCTGCACCCTCACACTGTGCCATGCCATGCCCCACCCTCGCACTGTGCCATGCCGTGCTGCACCCTCACACTGTGCCATGCCGTGCCCCACCCTCACACTGTGCCATGCCATGCCCCACCCTCACACTGTGCCATGCCATGCCGCACCCTCACACTGTGCCATGCCATGCCGCACCCTCACACTGTGCCATGCCATGTTATTCTTGCCCCTCACACTGTGCCATGCTGTGCTGCACCCTCACACTGTGCCATGCCATGCCCCACCCTCACACTGTGCCATGCCATGCCCCACCCTCACACTGTGCCATGCCATGCCCCACCCTCACACTGTGCCATGCCATGCCGCACCCTCACACTGTGCCATGCCATGCCGCACCCTCACACTGTGCCATGCCATGCCGCACCCTCACACTGTGCCATGCCGTGCCGCACCCTCACACTGTGCCATGCCGTGCCGCACCCTCACACTGTGCCATGCCATGCCGCACCCTCACACTGTGCCATGCCATGTTATTCTTGCTCCTCACACTGTGCCATGCCGTGCTGCACCCTCACACTGTGCCATGCCATGCCCCACCCACACACTGTGCCACACCATGCCGCACCCTGTGCCATGCCATGCCGCACCCTCACACTGTGCCATGCCATGTTATTCTTGCCCCTCACACTGTGCCATGCCATGCTGCACCCTCACACTGTGCCATGCCGTGCCCCACCCTCACACTGTGCCATGCCATGCCCCACCCTCACACTGTGCCATGCCATGCCCCACCCTCACACTGTACCATGCCGTGCTGCACCCTCACACTGTGCCATGCCGTGCCCCACCCTAACACTGTGCCATGCCGTGCTGCACCCTCACACTGTGCCGGGCGTGCCCCACCCTCACACTGTGCCATGCCGTGCTGCACCCTCACACTGTGCAATGCCGTGCCCCACCCTCACACTGTGCCATGCCATGCCGCACCCTCACAATGTGCAATGCCGTGCTGCACCCTCACACTGTGCCATGCCGTGCCCCACCCTCACACTGTGCCATGCCATGCCCCACCCTCACACTGTTCCATGCCATGCCCCACCCTCACACTGTGCCATGCCGTGCTGCACCCTCACACTGTGCCATGCCGTGCCCCACCCTCACACTGTGCCATGCCATGCCCCACCCTCACACTGTGCCATGCCATGCCGCACCCTCACACTGTGCCATGCCATGTTATTCTTGCCCCTCACACTGTGCCATGCTGTGCTGCACCCTCACACTGTGCCATGCCATGCCCCACCCTCACACTGTGCCATGCCATGCCCCACCCTCACACTGTGCCATGCCATGCCGCACCCTCACACTGTGCCATGACATGTTATCCATGCCCCTCACACTGTGCCATGCCATGCCCCACCCTCACACTGTGCCATGCCATGCCCACCCTCACACTGTTCCATGCCATGCCCCACCCTCACACTGTGCCATGCCGTGCTGCACCCTCACACTGTGCCATGCCGTGCCCCAGCCTCACACTGTGCCATGCCATGCCGCACCCTCACACTGTGCCATGCCATGCTGCACCCTCACACTGTGCCATGCCATGCTGCACCCTCACACTGTGCCATGCCATGCCGCACCCTCACACTGTGCCATGCCATGTTTTTCTTGCCCCTCACACTGTGCCATGTCATGCTGCACCCTCACACTGTGCCATGCCATGTTATTCTTGCCCCTCACACTGTGCCATGCCATGTTATTCTTGTCCCTCACACTGTGCCATCCCATACTCTCACACTGTGCCATGCCATGTTATTATTGCTCCTCACACTGTGCCATGCCATGCTGCACCCTCACACTGTGCCAAGCCATGTTATTCTTGCCCCTCACACTGTGCCATGCCATGTTATTCTTGCCCCTCACACTATGCCATGCCATTCCGCACCCTCTCACTGTGCCATCCTCTGTTATTCTTGCCCCTCTCATTGTCACTCTCCCGTCTTCTTCACAAGGAACATCATGATACATGTTTGTTCTAAAACACACATTAATATTGTCAGTCATCTTGGTTTACCTGAAAAATTTTTTACCAGCATTATGACACTTACTATATCATTTCCTCAGGGTGGACAATATCACTGTAAAATATTTCATATACTTTTCCATATTTACAAAAGATTTTTTTTTTTTTCAGCGAAACCCACAGGGCAATTCCATCTGGAAAAGCGTTCGTTTGTCCGTCCGGTGTCTGCATGTATGTCTTCCGCCGGCATGTTGCGGGTTTATTCCCCTTAAAATTCATTTTCTCTGCAACTGTTGGTCCGAGTGACACGAAATTTTCACCATATGAGCATCTCCTCCTGTAGAATTTGATAATGATAATTATGACGTCAGAGGTCACGTGTACAGGCGCCATCTTGGAAAAACCGAAAAACGTGGCACCTATACATCCCCGAATATGCTCCAGGAAAAAAAATTGAAAGGTGCCTCATTGTAAAGTACTCCCCATGGGGAATAACATATATTAATGATGATGCAACAGGTGCCTTGATTATGACGTCATAAACCGACAAGTAGAACGCTTGATCCGGGACTAGTTTCAGTGATCCGTTGGTGATGTGTGTATGTTGGCTGTTATAATGTCAATCTCTCAATCCCTCTATACCTGCATTACGACAGGTTCACAGCTGCCAAATAAGCCCAAGGATTACCCTGGGTAGTTTATGTTCGCCTTCCCAGCAGAAGTCAGGGCAGGTAGAACCCCAGATTAACGACCACCTCAGGGACGGCACAACCATTTAGGCAACACCTTCCTGTGAAGTAACATTCCAGGTTTATATCAGAGTGCAGAACTGAACCCAAGCTGGACACCTCAAAGGTAAGCGTGCCACCTTTGCACCATTCATTCTACCTGTCCGACTGTATCTAGATATGGGCACATTTTCACACACGGTTTGTTTTTCAGTTTTACTGCATTCAAAAGGAACATCAAGTGAGGTAGTAAGTACTATTTATTCTTTCTGCTTATTGTCTCCAACTTCACTTCAAATCGTTACCAGAAGCATTCCACGAGAAAGCCGGGAATGTAGAAATCCATGGAGTTGATCACCTTTCAGTGTTGTGTAAATTAAACGACCTGTATTGATCATGCAATGAGGTCTGGCCTGCAGCATACACAAGGCCTGAATACCTTCAACAAGATTTAGATGATTATTGAATGGTAAAACCATTGGGAACGGGAAATGCAATATTGTCCGACGCTTCAACTCGCAAAATGATTAACAAACTGGATTCTAGCGAGTTCTTTCATATTATTGCATTCGCAAGGACAATTCAACACCAAATTTAGATTAATACTTTGAATTGTGTTGATAAAAGGAATAATCTAGAACTTGCATAGAATTGGTTCCAAAAGTAAACTCGAGAGTTCATAGAATACGACACTCCGCACAATCTGGAGAAACAGGACATGGGAAGGGTCTTTTCAACTGGAGCTTTGCATTTCTGAGCACGATCGATATCTACTACGAGCCGCCATTTTGCCTCATTCTCGATATTCCCCAACGCTGAGAGCACGAGCGGCAAATTCGATTGGTCAAGATGGTGGAAAATGACAAATTTTTTCCAAGTACTGGAAAACTGGATGTTTTTTCGAAGTGCCAACAAACAAGACAACTTGTGTTCTACAGTGTTAAAATATATAATTCAATTGAAATAAAATGTTTTAAAGCTGTATTTAAAAAAACAAAACAATAACCGGACGTTCACCGGACGTTCAGGCACCGCATTTTACACCAACTTATTTAACACGTTTAGTTATTCGTGCCTGTTGTTTGTGTCCTTTACGCAGTCTCTAAAAACAGTAAACTTCCTGTTTGGAATGATTTTCAATTTTGTTTCACTGCCAGACAGGTAGACAGACAAACAATTACCTTGCTCCTCTGTGCGCGTGCGTGATCGGAATGACATCCTGTACGATTTGCCAAATCTCGATCCAAAGTACTGTTAAACTACAGGTTCACGTTCCGGTTTAATTTCTACAGTGTTCAAAATATAACATGCAATTGAAATGAAGTTGTTCCTCGATCATAGATACTGACGTCTGCAGACAGACAGACAGACAGACAGAAGCAATTGATGAACCCGCTTTATGCTTTGCGCGCATGGCGTAACAGGGACAAGGCCTTAACTGAGCGGCAAGGCAAACTCGACCTTGTTTTCTTTTTCTCCAGATACAAAATCGCAGCTCATGGAGAGAACCGACGATTGATAAAAGGGAACTGTACGGATTGTGGAGAGAGAAAGGAAAACAATAAGCAGGTGGGTGATGGGGGAGATGTGGGAGAAAGATATAAACCTGCAAGTGAAAGGGGTGGGTGTGATGGAGAAAGTATCATCGGGAGGGAAGAAGACAACATGAGATTGTGTTGCACTGTAATCGCCATCTTGAAGCCCAGGAGACAAAGAGTGAGATTGTACTGAATCAAGGAGACGGTTCTACAAGTAGAATAAAAGAGAAACAAGAGAGTGAGCTGAACAATAAACATGCATTTTGGTAGATTAACAAGGAGTGGGATACTGTAAAATGGAAGGTTAACAAGGAGTGGGTTATTGTGAGATGGTGGGTTAACAAGGAGTGGGATATTGTAAAATGGTGGGTTAACAAGGAGTGGGATACTGTAAAATTGTAGGTTAACAAGGAGTGGAATACTGTAAAATGGTAGGTTAACAAGGAGTGGAATACTGTAAAATGGTAGGTTAACAAGGAGTGGGAAACTGTAAAATGGTATGTTAACAAGGAGTGGGATACTGTAAAATGGTAGGTTAACAAGGAGTGGGTTATTGTGAGATGGTGGGTTAACGAGGGGGATATTGTAAAATGGTAGGTTAACAAGGAGTGGGATATTATAAAATGGTGTGTTAACAAGGAGTGGGATACTGTAAAATGGTAGGTTAACAAGGAGCAGGAGACTGTAAAATGGTAGGTTAACAAGGAGTGGGTTATTGTGAGATGGTGGGTTAACAAGGAGTGGGATATTGTAAAATGGTGGGTGAACAAGGAGTGGGATATTGTAAAATGGTAGGTTAACAACGAGTGGGATACTGTAAAATGGTAGGTTAACAAGGAGTGGGATATTGTAAAATGGTGGGTTAACAAGGATTGGTATATTGTAAAATGGTGGGTTAACAAGGAGTGGGATATTGTAAAATGGTCGGTTAACAAGGAGTGGGATATTGTAAAATGGTGGGTTAACAAGGAGTGGGATATTGTAAAATGGTAGGTTAACAACGAGTGGGATACTGTAAAATGGTAGGTTAACAAGGAGTGGGATATTGTAAAATGGTGGGTTAACAAGGATTGGTATATTGTAAAATGGTGGGTTAACAAGGAGTGGGATATTGTAAAATGGTCGGTTAACAAGGAGTGGGATATTGTAAAATGGTGGGTTAACAAGGAGTGGGATATTGTAAAATGGTGGGTTAACAAGGATTGGTATATTGTAAAATGGTGGGTTAACAAGGAGTGGGATATTGTAAAATGATCGGTTAACAAGGAGTGGGATATTGTAAAATGGTGGGTTAACAAAGAGTGCGATATTGTAAAATGGTGGTTTAACAAGGAGTGGGATATTGTAAAATGATGGGTTAACAAGGAGTGGGATATTGAGAAATGGTGGGTTAACAAGGAGTGGGATATTATAAAATGGTGCGTTAACAAGGAGTGGGATATTGTGAAATGGTGGGTTAACGAGTGCGATATTGTGAAATGGTGGGTTAACAAGGAGTGGGATATTGTAAAATGTTAGGTTAACAAGGAGTGGGATATTGAGAAATGGTGGGTTAACAAGGAGTGGGATATTGTGAGATGGTGGGTTAACAAGGAGTGGGATATTGAGAAATGGTGGGTTAACAAGGAGTGGGATATTGTAAAATGTTAGGTTAACAAGGAGTGGGATATTGAGAAATGGTGTGCTAACAAGGAGTGGGATACTGTAAGATGGTGGGTTAACAAGGAGTGGGATATTGTGAGATGGTGGGTTAACAAGGAGTGGGATATTGTGAGATGGTGGATTAACAAGAAGTGGGATATTGTGAGATGGTGGGTTAACAAGGAGTGGGATATTGTGAGATGGTGGATTAACAAGGAGTGGGATATTGTGAGATGGTGGGTTAACAAGGAGTGGGATATTGTGAGATGGTGGAGGAGCGGATCCAGAGGGGGTTCATTTGGTGAACGTGAACCCCCCTCGCCCCCATCTGCCCCTACCTCTTCCGCCATCTGGAATAAACATGAAATGGTGGGTTAACAAGGTTGAGTGTGTAACAAGGAAGAACAACAACACAACAGGCATTTTAAAAGGCCATTTTCCCTGCAAGAGCGGGGGTTAGCCTTGTGTGACAAGGAAGAATTGGTTCGATTTTGGTGAAGATCCGAATACGGATCCAGATAGGATAATTATATAATTATATAATTGATTATTCACCATCGGGTGATAGGTTTAATAAATAGCACCGCAAAGCGGGCCTAACCCCTCCGCCCATGCATGGTGAAAGGAAGCATTGATGTGAAGGAGCTGGGGCTCCCACGTCGATCGAAAGAATGGATGCACCAAAAAGCTGGAATTCATCCGAGTTGCTTTAATCAAACCAAACACTCAGGCACTCTGAAAAGCCCGTTTATCGGGCAGCAATATATATACATATTATCCCGGAGCGTTTGCCCAGGAAAGGCGAGAGGGGGCGTGGCCCAGCGTCCCGACCGAGGCCTGGCAAGTTGAGCGTGGGCCTGCCCGGGCGTCCTGGACGAGCCCGGCATGGTGATCGCTCCGCGTCCTTGATAGGTGCAAGGCGATTGTGAAAACCCAGCGGTAGCCTCTACAGATGATCATTTGTTATTTGAAGCGAAGTTGTATACCGAGTAGGATTTTGCAGAAAAGAAATTTCATGATAGTGGCGATGTGTGGATATAATTATTGAACAGAACGATTCAAAAAGATATGGCAGCTGCATGTGGGAGCATATAACACTATAACAGCATGATTGAATATAGGAGTGGGTTATAAATTCATAGGGAGCAGCCAAAGAAGACCATAGAAAAGGATACCTTTAACTTTGAATTAATGTCAATGAACCATTGAATATTTCTATTGCAGCATGCATCGTGGCCAAATGTTTGTCTGTTCACTAACATCTTGGCTACATTGTATAAGTCTCTGACCAGACTCCTGGGGTTCAGAACATTTGTCTCTTCACTCACGTTTTGGGTTCATCGTATAACTCTCTGGAATTATAATTTCATCTCCAACTCCACACTGAATTCATGCAACTGATTCTTCTCTGTGTTGTCTGCGTCTATAGTGTCTGGATGAGAGAAACTTACAGGTATCATGGCAATACGTTTGTTTAATCGTGTAGACAACAAGAAATTGCTTTGTGATAGGAATAATATGTTTCATGAACATCTGTGTGTATTTTGGGAGCCGGAATATTTGAATAAATGTGGTCAATAGTAGTCTGGTAGTCTGTTGTATAACTTGTGATGAGATGGTTAAAGTTATGCTGTTTGAGAAATGTGAAGAGCTGGCGACTTTGTGGTGATTGATGTGAATTGTCGATGTTGAAGTCTCCAAGTAGAACTGTTGGTGTGTTTTGTAGATTTTCGCCATTCTGCTCGAAATTGACAGAAACCAATTTCAAGATGTCTGCCGTGGCGGCCATATTGAAAATCGCAGCACGCCCAGGAACTTTCCTCTACTCAACCCCAACACACACTGCAAAAATGGATTTAATCGGACAAGCCGTTCTGCTCGAAATTGACGGAAACCAAAAGTTGATGGACGCCCGGATGGCTGCCGTGGCGGCCATATTGAAAACCGCAGCGCGCCCATTTTCGAAAGGAGCCTTAATCTACTCAACCCCAACACACACTGCAAAAATGGATTTAATCGGACAAGCCGTTCTGCTTGAAATTGACGGAAACCAAAAGTTGACGGATGCCCGGACGACGCCTGTGACGACAATACCCCTTAGCCCAATTTGGGCTGAGGGGTGAAAACGATATACAGCATGATATCTCAAAAGGTTGTGGACGTGTTATAACTAAACTTCGGTTTATCAGTGGGATACAAAACGTAAACTGTTCAACCTGGCAGAGGTATGCTCCCTACCTAGTGCTGTTCGTGTCTGTCACATGATCGTCGTGCGAGATCTCATTGGACAATCGCGTTCATCTTTTTCTTTCACGCAGCAATTAATCCAAGCCAGGTAACATTTCTCCTCTAGCTCTGTGTTAATTCCTGATACGCAGTGTTTAGATTTGTTGTAAAATATTGTCATTTAACATGACATTTATTTGAATGCCGCATTATGGTAATTTGTCATTTTTGTGACTTGGGATGAATGTGCTTCACATAATCCGTTGATATTATTGATCAGACCCTCCCCTACTCTCAAAGGGGTCAATTTAAATCGTTCCCATGACTGGCCTGCACGTTTCCCCACAATGTATGCAAATTTTGGTGGAGATCTGCCAAGCCCTTTTCAATTCGACATAGTACGTACTCACATATGGAATGGGGTATTTTAGTTTAATGCATAAACAAAGCTGTGCTGCAAGTTCTGATACACAACGTGTCTCTGTCTCTATATCTCTGTCTGTCTGTCTGTCTGTCTGTCTCGCTGTCTGTCTGGCTCTCCATGATCTCCTCCTAAACTCCTTTGCCATACAGTACCTTCCCCAAAATAACAATCGCCCTTGCCCTCCTACTTACCCCATATTTTCCTTTTCTCAATTACCTGCCCTTGCACACACAATGACTGATGATGTAAGTCTGATAGAGTGTGTTGGTTCCTCAGAAGCAGTTTCTTGGCCTGGGGTCATGCTGGGAGGTTTGCCATCCCTCTCCCAGCAGTAGTTGGGGCAGGAGTTGGTAGTTTGTTCATGGTGCCCAGGATAGCTCGCCTACTCTTCACAAAGGACACCGTGGGATCTTTAACCTCCACAAACCAGTAGACGGTATGCCTAGTTTAACATCCCTGCTGCACACATATTGATGAATGGCCGTGCCTGTGAAACACCGGGATGACAGTTTATAGCCGAGTTGGGATTCTAACCCAGGCTAGAGAGCTTTAGAGGTGAGAGTGTGTAAACCCAGGCTAGCCGGCTGTCCTGCAAGGCCTGCATACACAATCTGTGCAAGTATAAAGTCTATTGTTAATTCAACATATCTCAGGATTATTGGGTATTT
Source organism: Myxine glutinosa (assembly GCF_964187855.1). NCBI lineage: Eukaryota > Metazoa > Chordata > Myxini > Myxiniformes > Myxinidae > Myxine > Myxine glutinosa. Next base: position 60,310 of record NW_027616698.1, read on the forward strand.
GAATTATTGAGTAATTATCTCCCCCACCCCCTCTCCACCCCCAAGCTCGCCTACTCTTCACAAAGGACACCGTGGGATCTTTAACCTCCACAAACCAGTAGACGGTATGCCTAGTTTAACATCCCTGCTGCACACATATTGATGAATGGCCGTGCCTGTGAAACACCGGGATGACAGTTTATAGCTGAGTTGGGATTCTAACCCAGGCTAGAGAGCTTTAGAGGTGAGAGTGTGTAAACCCAGGCTAGCCGGCTGTCCTGCGAGGCCTGCATACACAATCTGTGCAAGTATAAAGTCTATTGTTAATTCAACATATCTCAGGATTATTGGGTATTTGAATTATTGAGTAATTATCTCCCCCACCCCCTCTCCACCCCCAATCCCACAAATGGCCTTATTTTGATCAATCATGACAAATTGAATTACCAATTTATTTTTACGAGAGTTAAAGTCCAAGTGCACATCATATTGAATATATGACATAACCACCCCCAAAACTGTTCAACATACCCTAAAACAACGGACTGCAAGTGGAAATGAAATCCGACACATACCATGCTACTCATGGCTCTGGGGGGTTGCTTGTGTACATCTCTCTTCTACGGCCAAACTTTTGATTTTCCTGTTCTATATGTTGAGACCCTTGGAAAAAATCTGGGTAACACTCCCAGATCAAGTACGTTTTTTCTGCACACCCCAATACATGATTATGACTTGAGGCCAATTAGCCGAAATAGCAAAATTCAGTTTTCATGGAATAATTCAGGAGTAGGCAGCTTTAGATTCAAATGTAACATTTATTTATCATGTTTAGACATAACTAACACATTTTTAGCATGGTGCAATACTATAAACTGTCTTTTTTAGAAAAAAAACCCCGTCATTTAGCTTTTTTTTCTCCAAAAATCACTTTCAGTTTGATAGGCGCTCAAAATCCGATCACCTCTCATACACCCAATTATGTAGATAAAGCAGCCAAAATTTGTCAGAAGCTTCCTTATGAAGCTCTTTAATAGGGATAAACATGGGTTTCTTTGTGGCTTATCAGTCTTTCACATTTTATATTTTCAGCATATGGTCCGACCTTGCCGATTTTTACAGCCGTACAAACGTAACTAATATCCATTTTTTGTTTTTCAGGCGTGGCCGCTGACGATGGAGTCTGTTACTCTCTCAGGACCGCCCGAAGACAGTTCGTTTGATGCGACAAACTGCATCATCTGCCAGAAAAGCGCGGGGGATAAAACTGAGCACAACTAATGGTTGCAAAAGGATACGAGAAGCAAGTTACATCCACAATGATCAAGTTTCCAAACGGCTTAAGCTGGTTAAAGGAGATGGGTTTGTTTATCATGTGACCAATGACTGTTACAAAAAATACATCATGACTTCAGTTCTCAATAGGAAAAGGAAGAGTCTCGCTGTATGCCAAGACCTGTCCCGTTCTGAGCAGGAAGAAGATAGAAGTACTTGTTCTAAGGCCGTCCGACATCCACCGAATACAGAGACGTCCACAACAGCCTTACGTCAAGTGGTGTATTATCTGTGACAGTAAATCACACAAACAACAGTACACGAAATATCGCATTAGTGAATCAGGCCGTGCTTCAGCCTTTCTGGCTGCGACAAACTTCTTTCAAGATGATGTGTTCACCCGAACGTGCGACCTTCAAGATGCGCATTCTGTGTTTGGAGCAGATCTGTACTACCACAGGGACTGCATGACTAAATACTTGTATAAGTATGACTCGTGATAAAGCTTCCATACCAAAAGTGTCTGAGAAACAGCTTGCTTGGAATCAGGTTGTTAAAGAGTTAGAGCAAGGCCTAAAAGAAGGGAGGGGTTATGAACTTAGTGCTATCAGAGACTCTTTGAACAATATTGATGACAAATGTAACTTTCGTAATAGAGATGTAAAAGTTTTCTTGTTGAACACTTTTGGTAATGAGATTGATTTTACATATCCCAGTTCGTTCAAAAACTCAATGATGGTATTCAGTGTTCCAAAGAAAGTGTTAGCTGAGCGCATTCGTTCCCTTGATCCTGTTCAGGTATGCGCTGGTGTGATTAGGAAGGCTCTAGATGAGTATGATTTTGGCCTTGACGATAGCTTTTGTGATGCGCATGATCTAAAGCATTCCTTGAGCGAGATGAATATCCCTGAACCTGTACTACGTTTTTTCAGTCATTTGTACAATTTCAATCCTGACACATATGCAAAAGCAGCCGAAGCTGTCATGACAGAAAGTGATAAACCAGTTGATGAGGATGAAGAAGATGATGATGACTACGATACCGGTAGCAAGCCATCAGGTAACAGCCTCTCCACACAGCGTTGCAGAAAGATACAATCTGTCTTCCAAGTCATGCACTATATCCATCACTGCGGTAGAAAGAGAACTCCAATGCATATTATGAATGCGGAATCAGTTCATGGTCTTGGGCGTGGTGGCAAAATTGTAACTACAGTTCTAAACCACGGAGGACTAGCAATCAGCTACCCAGAGCTGCGTAGGTACCAACATGACCTTACCACGTTTACAGCACAGCACAACAACGATCGCGTTTCACTGCCGTCACACTTTGATCCTGGGCAATTCACCTCCGGTGCAATTGACAACTGGGACCATGAGGGGGCAAATGTATCTGAACATGACACTGTGACTGTTCTCTACCAAGACAAACCCCCGTCGTCGACCAGTAAACCAAAGATTTCTGACACGCAGGTCACACATGGTCCACAGTCATTCAGTTTAATATTAAAATGCCAGGTACTGTCCGACTTTCACAAGCCCGCACGCCGTGCTGACATCCCAGCAACTTACAAAGTGGCCGAACTGCCTTACACTTCCTCCGAAGCCGATGCAGCAAAACTGAAGGATATTTCTTGGTCCCTCGCACGCTTGAACGTCATGCATGATGAAGTGTCCATCTACCCCGAGTCACAAACAATGCCATCTTGGAGTGCTAGCAACTCTGTTTGGACGGAGGAGGCCATCCCATTAAAGAATCTTGCATTTGTACCTGTTCTGCCGCATCCAGTTACAGAGTACGCGACAGTTTATACGGCTATGAAGAACTTTATGGACATTGGTTCTCAGCTGACTCAAAATGAGATACCAATGTATTGTGATGAAGGTGTTTATTGCATCGTCCGTGATATACAACTGCTGAGACCAGAGGAATTCAGGACCCTGGTTCCATGCCTGGGAACGTTTCACTTAGTGAAAACTGTTTTAAAATGTATTGGCAAACTCCTGGATGGAAGTGGCGCGGACATCACATGGTTGCAGGCTGGTGTTTTTGGTCCAACTGTCATCGAGAATTCTGTTCTACATGGAGGTCACTACAGCTGCTGTCTTGAGGGTATGCAGCTCCTTGCTGAAGCCTTTGAACGCCTCCAGTACAAAGAATTCTTCTCCGAGAAAGGCATCGACCAATATACACATGAGCTTGCCATCCTGACGAACCTCCAGTCTAGTGTCAAGGAGAAATGCATCACAGATAGTCAGAAGTATATGGTTCAGTTTGCTGATGCATCAAAAACGTTGGTCGAAGATTTGAACAGATTCATCCAAACACGGTCTGATACCAATGAAAACTTCAAGTTCTGGACTCAGTTCTTGCAAATGATGGATATTGTCCGTGATCTGTTGAGAGCTGATCATGAAGGGATTTGGGAACTGCATCTTGACGCTGTCCAGCGTGCATTGAACCTGTTTGCGGCATTCGATTCGACCAACTACTTGCGATGGTGTTCTCTCTACCTTGAAGACATGCGACGTCTACCTGAGACTGCACCATCAGTTCATGAACAATTTGCCAAAGGCAATTTTTCAATCAGAGAGATACCTGGCCGATTCACCGCTGTTGGAGGAGACCAGAAATTAGAGCAAAGCATTAACCTTTCATCTAAGTGCAGCGATAGAGTCATTGGACATGCAATGCAAAAACAGTATGTCGCCCAGTGGGACTTAATATACCATGAAATGATGGCAGTGAAGAACCTACATCGGCAATACAGTGATGTGATTGACAGGACACATGAGACTTACAGCCACCACGAATCATCTCAAGCCACAACGAACCGCAAAGAAGGACATATTCAGGAGATGATGAGATTCATTGAAGAGAAGGGGTCCCCTCTGTCTCTAGACGCTTCCAAAACACTACAAAATTTTGTGACAAAAGAGGTTATGTCCGATGATATAAAAACTGACATGCTCAATGCCTTTTCAAAAGGAAAAGAGAAGTACCTGAAATTCAGAAAGGAAAGGTTTGTCACAAAGACTGAACGAATAAGCAGTACCATTCACCACACAAACTTGAAGACGATGAAAACTCTTCGAAAGAAGCCACAGAAGACTACCAAGACGACAGTGAAGGAGATGAACATCGCTGAGAGAAACATAGAAATAGCTCGGGAGCGTGGCCTCACCACTGATGATCTCTTAAAGTACGATGTTGTTCCCTCCCCAGTGTTGTTTGATGATGCAGGAATGATGACTAAACCAGCAAAGAGCCAGCTACTGAAGGAGTTGGAGACGCACCTAAAACCGGAAGAATTTACATATAGTCATCGGAAAGACGCATCATTTGTAGTTGACATCATGGCCACAATCCGAAAGGTTAATGTTACGAAACTCTCCAAATTCAATGACCTTCTATCAAATTTCATGTCATTTTCGGCCATATATCATCGGTTTGGGCGGACTGACTATGTCTTTGACATGTATTCTGATGATCCATCAATGAAGGACAGCGAGAGGAAAAGGCGAAGTGACACTCTACCCATCGAATATACTTCAATAGACCCATCAACACCACTACCTAAGGATATGAACACATTCTGGCCTTCCATCAACAACAAACTTCTCCTTGAAAAACTGATCTGCAGCCATGTTCGTTCAAATATTGCAAATACCGGTCAGTACCCAACTGTACTCGGACAGGTGACCAGAGAGAACGAGGATTGGAAATGTATGAAAATGCACAACGGAGATGAGAGCGCACTGGTACACCTTCAATCCACATTTGAAGAGGCGGATCTTCGCATACTCCTTCATGTTTTGGACGCGCTCAAAGAAGGACACAAAATATGTGTTGTCATCTCCAATGATACTGATGTAGTTGTTGCCTTGCTCCACCACATGCCTGTCTTTCTCCAACATGACCTAGAGGAGCTGTGGGTACGAGCTGGAGTTGGAGATAGCACTCGGTATGTGCCCCTTCATACCTTGTTCGAGCGCATCGGATGTCAACTCTGTGCTGTTCTTCCTGCCGTACACAGTCTTACAGGATGTGATATCACTAGCAAAGTTGGGACCAAGAAAGCCACCTTGAATGCCGAGCCAGAAAGGTTATTGAAGCACTTTGGAGGGTTGCCGACCCTTTCTCAGCCTTTGATCAAGAATGCAGAATCCTACTTGGTCAAAGTACTGAAACCAAAAAGCGATGCGAATACATTTTCGAACTTGCGTGCGGAGATCTTCCATCATGTCAAAGGGAGTTCTCATCACAACCTGCCACCAACCAGCCAAGGTCTCCTGCCACATATGAAGCGTAGCTTTTTCGATGCCTACAATATCATGCATGCTTTGGAGCTTCATCAAGATTCTGAAAATGTGATCGCACTTAAGCCAGAGGATTGTGGTTATACGCATGACAAGGAACAGCTGATACCTGAGACAACGTGGAAAACTCTAGAATCACATTGGACAGTTGTCTGTTCATGCACTAAGTGTGCCAGGTCAACATGCCCCTGTAGGACCGCCATAATCAAATGTGTAAATTTTTGTCATTGCAAAAAGGCTTCCCCTGATGCCTGCAAGAATCCTGTTGCTTGATAAAGAGTACATGTATTGAAGTTGCACGGGTGGTAAATGGTGGTAATTGACAGCACGCGCTTCCTTGTTATGACAGTTATATTGGGTTTGTGGACATGTTATGATTTTAATTCATGAATCCTTAAGCTATGTAAGTGTAATAGTTTTGCTTAAGCTGAATTTTGAGCGAAATTTAGTCAACATCATTGCCAGGAGGTGTTTGGCGGCCATTTTGAAATTATGCAAATTAGGTGTATTCAAAAGGGGTTGATTATGGTTCCAATGAATAGCTTGCTATCAAAAACCCATACATAGACACCAAAATCAGCCGAATATCACACTTACTTCTAAAGTTAGACCAATTTAACCAATTTTGGTTTATACCGCTTTTTGGGGTAGGGGTAACCTTTGTTAACATTTGACCCCACTGTCACTATACAATATAATGAATCATAAATATGATGCATGGAATTATTAAAGGGCTTCATAAGGAAGCTTCTGACAAATTTTGTTTGCTTTATCGACATAATTGGGTGTATGAGAGGTGATCGGATTTTGAGCGCCTTTCAAACTGAAAGTGATTTTTGGAGAAAAAGAAGCTAAATGACGTGTTTTTTTCCCTAAAAAAGACAGTTTATAGTATTGAACCATGCTAAAAATGTGTTAGTTATGTCTAAACATGATAAATAAATGTTACATTTGAATCTAAAGCTGCCTACTCTTGAATTATTCCATGAAAACTGAATTTTGCTATTTCGGCTAATTGGCCTCAAGTCATAATCACGTATTGGGGTGTGCAGAAAAAACGTACTTGATCTGGGAGTGTTACCCAGATTTTTTCCAAGGGTCTCAACATATAGAACAGGAAAATCAAAAGTTTTGCCGTAGAAGAGAGATGTACACAAGCAACCCCCCAGAGCCTATACAATGCTGTTCACCCCAGAAGATGAAGCGACGCTTGCTGCTCGAATCCTCTTCACATCCTCCTCTTTCTGCTTCACTTCATCCGAATAAGCCTGAATGTTCACGTTCACCTGCTTTTGATCACGTCCTTCCTGTTCTCCTGAATCTAGGGAAATAATCATACAATGTTAAACCACCTTTAGGTTCATAAAGGGTTCAAGGTTCATACATCTTGCTTTTTTTGTTGATTAACATTGTATGAAATAATCATACAATGTTAATCAACAAAAAGCAAGATGTATGAACCTTGCACCTTATTGTACTCTCAAATGTCATCTACCTGGCGAATAACACAACTTCTAGGTAGACAATGAACATCTTGCTCTACAAAGTGTGCACAACTTAAATTTAAATGGTCACATGACACATGTGATGCAACACACCACTCCTTTTAAGCTGTCTTTTGTCATCTGTTCTGAGGATGTCGGCAGAGCTGCCCTCATCAGTAGTGGTTTCAACCTCGTGCACCATTGGCTTCTGGACATGAAAAATCAACCAGAAGCGTGCACTGGCATTAAATATTGACAAGAGAAAGCAGGGCGGGCAGAATACCCACTTCCTGGCTGCCATTAGTAATATGGCCGAGCATTTATGGATTGTTCATTTGCCATGGCCATTCTCCTGGGATTATGTTCATTTACAGAACATTACAGATCAACTCCTGAATAGTGTGTTGGACTCGAGTCCACAGTCTCTGGGATGAAAAGCCAGTGGGAACAATATGGCACCATAACCCATCAAACGTTACATCAATAACGCAGACAAGCTCACCAAGCAAGAAGACTTCAGAAAGAGGATAAAAACGTTGTTTTCAGTAAAATCTTCTCAAAATAAAACAACTTTTCATTTTGAGTATTTAAAAATAAGCCACAAGAACTACCAATCCATATTAACCACGAAACAACAATTTTTTATGCAATTTGCAATCAGAATAACAATCAATCTCAGATGTTGAAAATTTTTCCACAAAAAGAATATTCCATTACACACACACACACACACACACACACACACACACACACACACACACACACACACACACACACACACACACACACACACACACACACCTGAACTTAAGATGGATTAAATTGAGATTTGTTTTGTTATTGATCTGCACATAATACCCCATAATGTCAAAGTCGATTTTTTTTTTTGACAATTTTTTGCAAAATAATTAAAAATGAAAAGCAGAAATGTCTCGAGTCAATAAGTATTCATCCCCTTTGCTATGACATTCCAAATTGAGCTCAGGTGCATCTAATTTCCTTTGATCATCCTTCAGACATCTCTACAACTTCAAATTGGAGTCCGCACAATTAAATTGATTTTACATGATTTAGAAAGAAACACCTGTCCATATAAGGTCTCACAGTTGACAGTGAATGTCAGAGCATAAACTCTACCAGGAAGTCCAAGGAACTGTTCGTATAACTCAGATATAGAATTGTGAGGAGGCAGAGATCTGGGGAAGGGGATAAAACAATTTATATTGTTGAAAGTTTCCAAGAGCACAGTGAGCTCCATCGTTAGGAAATGGAAAGAATATCGAACTACCCAGACACTTCCTAGAGCTGGCCGTCCGACCAAACTGAGCAACCGGGCAAGAAGGACTTTGATCAGGGAGGCGACCAACAACCCAATGGCCACACTGACAGAACTACAGAGTTCCTTGGCTGAGATGGGAGAACTTGCTGGAAGGACAACAGTCTCTGCAGAACTTCACAAATCTAGGCTTTATTGGAGAGTGGCAAGATGCAAGTCACTCCTGAGAAAAGGCACATGAAAGGACGCCTGGAGCTTACAAAAAGGCAAGTGAAAAACTCAGACCATCAGGCAAAATATTCCGTGGCCTGACGAGAAGAAAATTGAGCTCTTTGGCCTGAATGCAAAGCGCTATGTCTGGCAGAAAACGAGCAGAACGCATCTAACACCATCCCTACTGTGAAGCATCATACTATGGAGATGCTTTTCAGTGACGAGGATTGGGAGACTCGTAAGTATATAAGGATTGATGTACGGAGCCAAATACAGACATATATTTGAGAAGAACCTGCTTCAGAGTGCAAAATAACCTGGACTGCGGTGAAGATTTTATGTTCCAACAGGACGATGACCCCCAGCATTCAGCCAAAGCAACACTGGAATGGTTTCTGAACAAGAATGTGAAAGTCCTTGAATGGCCCAGACAAAGCCCAGACATGAATCCCATTGAGAATCTGTGGAAAAGACTTGAAGATTGCTGTTCACTGATGCTCTCTTTTAGACTCGACAGAGCTTGAGCAAATCTGCAAGGAAGAATGAGAGAAACTCCATATATCCAGATGTGCAAAGCTGATATAGACAAACCCAGGAAGACTTGGAGCTGTAATCGCTGCCAAAGGCGCTTCTATGAAGTATTGACTCAGGGGCTGAATACTTATATAAATTAGATATTTCTGTATTTCATTTTCAATTGCTCTGTAAGAAATTCTAAAAAAGGGAAATGCCACTGACATTATGAGGTATTTTGTTAGTGACAAAAAAAAATCTATTTTTAATTCAGGCTGTTACACAACAAAATGTGAAAAAAAAAATCAAGGGTAAAACACTTTTTGAAGGCAATGTGTATTTAAAAACAAAACAAGTAAAATAAAATGCAACTCAGTAAAACAAACCTGCATTCCCAAACTGCAGCCATTTTGCGACAACTTTTGTCCCAGTGCCACCAATTTGTTCAGAGCAATCCATTCCACTCTTGGATGTGGGCAACTCGACGGTAGCGGCCATGTCCTTATCGTCACTCACTTCCAGACGACACGTGGCCCAACTACTTTCATCGGCATCAAGCAAAACCTCATCAGGGCAGGACTCAAGCTTTACCAGAGAAGAGGGAACAGATGTTAACTTTGTGTATTTCTCTTGTCCTTGAGGCAAAACGATGGCGTTCCAAACGAGAATGTCTCTCTCAGCCCCACCTTCTGGTTTCCCATTTTCTCCATCCACAAAATCTTCCATCAATGCGCTGTCAGTGCTACGGGAGGATCCTGGACTCTCGGGTATTGAAGGTAGTGCATCGACGGAGCCCTGCATGTCACAGTCGCTTTGTTGTAGTGCCAAGCTTGGGAAACCAATGTCTTTTTCAATATCTGAAAAACTGACCGTCTCCAAATCAACTTCAGGGGTCTCAGTCATGGTGTCAACATCCTCAACACTGAACATCTCTTGCACTGCTGCATGTTCAACAATGTCTGCAACCTTGTGCTTGCACGGTTGGTTTGATTCATTGCCGTTAGCCACCAAATGCAGCCGATTGGTTTTGGAAGCTATGCCCGCCATAGTATCGAGTTCCTCTACTATGTTGGTGCCATCATTCTGTACGAGTGGTTCATTTTCATCCTGATGATGTGTTTGTGGAACTGTGACGACGTTCTCATAGTTTCCACTACTCCTGCTTTTTAGGCTCCATACCTCACAAAAGTTCTCCATTGAAGCTTTGCAATTTAAAATTTTGGTCACGGGACCTAGTCTACCTTTGCTTGATACATTGCAACTCGAGGTCTCGCAGCTCCCATCACTGACATTGTGGGCAATTTGTGTCTCAGTGACTTTGAAATTCGGAAGACTTTTCAGAACATCATCATCATTATTATCTTCTGATCGTGACTGCTGCAAGCAACCCCAAAATGGTCCTAAAGCAAGAAGAGAGTCTCGTTTTAAGGAGGAACCCCTTGTAGACCCACTGACTATTCTGTGCTGCTTCTGAGGGGTCTTACTATTCCAGGTCTTATTACCGTCATAGGAATGTGTACCGTTAGATGGGAAGCCCTTACTGGACTCCGAAGAATCGTGCAAAGACCGACGTTCATTGTGATTTCCAGAATCACGGCTCCATTGTCCGAAGCTATAACGCCGTCGATGCAATGTAAAAGAAAAAGCACGAAATATTCCACGTTTCTTGGTCCCCGTTTGCTTTTCCTCAATACAAGGGGCTGAAACAGGGTGAGAAGGACGAATCAGACATTGTGCAGGAGGACTGAGGCCTTCGGGGTCTGCGCAGAATGGATCCCGTTGATTGGAGCCAATGTAAGATAACTTGGGCAGGTGAGATGCAATTGAGGCCTTATGGGTCGCCTTGTCTTTGTCACCCATGGCAACTCAAATTTCCAGAGTCCACAGAGCAGAGAGCATGTTCGTCTTGTGTTTTCCTCAAACATGTATGCTTCCTGCATTGCAGACACAAAACATGAAAAAAAATTTAGAGAGTGCAGACCCTCGCCAGGATGTGTTTGTGTGGCGTTTTTTGTGTGGTATATAATAGCTGCTGCGTTTGCGTGGTTTATTGACAGATTTGTGTTCAATCCAATATGGCTGCCAAACACGTGGCCGATGATTTAATTCTCCCATACAGTTTTTGTGTATATCACGCTCAAGAAACTTTAAACTGATCGAATCAAGCGTTCTACTTGTCTAATATCACAATAATGAAGGCACTGATGACATCATCACAAATATATGTTATTCTTCATTGGGAGTACTTAACAATAAGCCACGTTTCAATTTATTCCATACGTCGGTTTTGTGAATATAGATGTGCAAAGTTTTTGATTTTTCCAAGATGGCACCCATACCACGTGACATATGACGTCATAATCATTATAAAACTCTATTGGATGGTGAACATTTCTTGGCAACCGGACCAACGGTTGCAGAGAAAAGCATGCTCACGTTCTGTGAGGACAAACAGACAGATAGACAAACAAAATGGTAAACAGACAAAGAAACAGATAAACAGACAAACAAACAGGTAACCAAACAAACAGGTAAACAAACAAACAAACAAGTAAAGATACAGTCAAAGTGCACCGCCCCCATGCCAAATAATTATATATCCTACAGTGCGGCATTGCCGGGTCGCCTCGGGCGCCCAGCAATACCGCGGTGCAGCTCTCAGAGAGTGCATTGGGAGGGAGAGGTGTACAATAATTGATTGATTAATTGCACAATTAAAATCAATAAAAGATTATCATAAAATATTTTCTCAATCAATTGGCTAATAGCATAACTAAACCACTAGTGCTTCATCCGAAGATGTATCTTTTAGAAATGTAATTAAATAATTCATTAATAAAAAAATTAATAATTAATTGATTAATCAATAAATTATTAATCGATTAAATTATTAATCAATAAATCAAAAATATCCTTTATAGCCACATCACCTGGTCACTGTCATGTCCAAATATTAGCTTCCTAGCTCAAAAGGTGCCTGAGATATTGCCCAGATGAGAAAGAAAATAAATAAATGATTATAATGAAAAGAAATAAATAATAATCATAAAAAAATTAAATAGTTAATCAATTGGCTCATAGAATACATAAACCACCACCATTTCATCGGAATCTGTAACTTAATTTTTTTAAATTAATTAAATCATTCATTGAATAATTAAATAATTAATCGATTAATTAATTAATCAATAAATAAAAAATACCTTTTACAGCCAAATCACTTGGTCATTGGCATGCCCAAATATCAGCTTCCGAACTCAAAAGATGCCTGAGATAATGGTCAGAAGAGAAAGGAAATTTAATTAATTAAATAAGTACTTAATTAATCGCTAATAATTAAATAACTCCTCAATTAATTGATTAATCAAAAAACAAAAAATACCGTTTTTGCCAAAGGACTTGCTCACTATTGTGCCGAAATATCAGCTTCCTAGCTCAAAGGATGGCTGAGATATCGCACGGACAAACAAACAAACAAACAAGAAAGAAAACAAGTACACATACATTCAAAGTACACCGCCCCATGCCAAATAATTAAATATGCTGCAGCGCGGCATTGCCGGGGTGCCTCCGGCGCCCGGCAATGCCGCAGTGCAGCTCATTGAGGCTGCATTGGGAGGGAGAGGTGTACATTAATTGATTGATTAATTGTATAATTAAAATCAATAAAAGATTATCACAAAATATTTTCATAATCAATTGGCTAATCGCATAACTAAACCACTAGTGCTTCATCCGAAGATGTATCGTTTAGAAATTTAATTAAATGAGTCATTTATAAAAAATTAAATAATTAATTGATTACTCAAAAAATAATTAATCGATTAATCAATAAATAATTAATAGATGAAATGATTAATCAATAAATCAAAAATATCCTTGATAGCCACATCACTTGGTTACTCATGTCCAAATATTAGCTTCCCAGCTCAAAAGGTGCCTGAGATATTGGCCAAATGAGAAAGAAAATAAATAAATGATTAATAATGAAAATAAATAAATAGTAATCATAAAAAAATTAAATTATTAATCAATTTGGTCAGAGAACACATAAACTACCACTATTTCATCAAAATCTGTAACTAAAAAAAAAAAATTTTTTTGGTCATTAATCGAATAATTAAATAATTAATCGATTAATTGATTAATTAATAAATCAAAAATATCGTTTGCAGCCAAATCACCTGGTCATTGGCATGTCCAAATATCAGCTTCCTAACTCAAAAGGTGCCTGAGTTAATGGTCAGAAGAGAAAGGAAATTTGATTAATTAAATAAGTACTTAATTAATCGCTAATAATTAAATAACTCCTCAATTTATTGATTAATTTTTAAAAAAAATACCGTTTTTGACAAAGGACTTGCTCACTATTGTGCCGAAATTTCAGCTTCCTCGCTGCTCAAAGGATGGCTGAGATATCGTCCAGACAACCAAGAAAGAAAACAAGAAAGAAAACAAGAAAGAAAACAAACAAGAAAACAAATAAGAAAACAAACAAGAAACCAGAGTGAAAACTGAGTACTCTCTTTCAGCGTGCGTCACTGCCGAGCCCCCTTTGGTGCCCGGCAATGACGATTTGCAATGCCTGGAGATGGCATAGGAAAGGAGCGGTGTACAACAAGAAAACAAGAAACCAGAGTGAAAACTGAGTACTCTCTTTCAGTGTGCGTCACTGCCGAGCCCCCTTTGGTGCCCGGCAATGACGATTTGCAATGCCTGGAGATGGCATAGGAAAGGAGCGGTGTACAACAAGAAACCAGAGTGAAAACTGAGTACTCTCTTTCAGCGTGCGTCACTGCCGAGCCCCCTTTGGTGCCCGGCAATGACGATTTGCAATGCCTGGAGATGGCAGAGGAAAGGAGCGGTGTACAACAAGTACAAATACATTCAAAGTGCACCGCCCCATGCCAAATAATTAAATATGCTGCAGCGCGGCATTGCCGGGGCGCCTCGGGCGCCCGGCAATACCGCAGTGCAGCTCATTGAGGCTGCATTGGGAGGGAGAGGTGTACACTAATTGATTGATTAATTGTATAATTAAAATCAATAAAAGATTATCACAAAATATTTTCATAATCAATTGGCTAATCGCATAACTAAACCACTAGTGCTTCATCCGAAGATGTATCTTTTAGAAATTTAATTAAATAAGTCATTTATAAAAAATTAAATAATTAATTGATTACTCAATAAATAATTAATCGATTAATCAATAAATAATTAATAGATGAAATGATTAATCAATAAATCAAAAATATCCTTTATAGCCACATCACCTGGTCACTGTCATGTCCAAATATTAGCTTCCCAGCTCAAAAGGTGCCTGAGATATTGGCCAAATGAGAAAGAAAATAAATAAATGATTAATAATTAAAATAAATAAATAATAATCATAAAAACATTAAATTATTAATCAATTTGGTCAGAGAACACATAAACTACCACTATTTCATCAGAATCTGTAACTAAAAAAAAAAAAGTTTTTGTCATTAATCGAATAATTAAATAATTAATCAATTAATCGATTCATTAATAAATCAAAAATATCCTTTGCAGCCAAATCACCTGGTCATTGGCATGTCCAAATATCAGCTTCCTAACTCAAAAGGTGCCTGAGTTAATGGTCAGAAGAGAAAGGAAATTTAATTAATTAAATAAGTACTTAATTAATCGCTAATAATTAAATAACTCCTCAATTTATTGATTAATCAAAAAAAAAATACCGTTTTTGACAAAGGACGTGCTCACTATTGTGCCGAAATTTCAGCTTCCGAGCTCAAAGGATGGCTGAGATATCACCCGGACAACCAAGAAAGAAAACAAAAAAACAAGAAAACAAGAAAACAAGAAAACAAGAAACCAGAGTGAAAACTGAGTACTTTCTTTCAGCGTGCGTCACTGCTGAGCCCCCTTTGGTGCCCGGCAATGACGATTTGCAATGCCTGGAAATGGCATAGGAAAGGAGCAGTGTACAACAAGAAAGAAAGCAAGAAAACAAACAACCAGAGTGAAAACTGAGTACTCTCTTTCAGCGTGCGTCACTGCCGAGCCCCCTTCGGTGCCCAGCAATGACGATTTGCAATGCCTGGAGATGGCATAGGAAAGGAGTGGTGTACAACAACCAGAGTGAAAACTGAGTACTCTCTTTCAGCGTGCGTCACTGCCGAGCCCCCTTCGGTGCCCAGCAATGACGATTTGCAATGCCTGGAGATGGCATAGGAAAGGAGCGGTGTACAACAAGAAAGAAAACAAACAACCAGAGTGAAAACTGAGTACTCTCTTTCAGCGCGTGTCACTGCCGAGCCCCCTTCGGTGCCCAGCAATGACGATTTGCAATGCCTGGAGATGGCATAGGAAAGGAGCGGTGTACAAAAAGAGGGAGCAGAAGACAAGATGGGGAGAAAAGAGGAAGCACACAAACACAACATCCGAGAGCAGGGAGATGTGTGGAAGAGAGAGGGCCCGGAGGGAGGAGGCATGGGAAGGGGGTGGGGGGGAGGGAGAAGTATAAAGCACAAGGACACCAAGGACTTCCAGGACAGAAGTTGGTATTTCAAAAAGTGGATTTGGGGTGAAATTAGCGGGGGTAGAAAAGATAAAGGTTTTGGATGGGGGAAGATAAGAGATGGTGGTGAACAGCTGTTTTAAAGACTTGGAGGGTGGAGTGGGATTGAAGAGAGTGAGGGAGTTTGTTCCAGAGGCGGGAGAAAAGAGGAATGAAGGAGTGAAGGTGAGCAGAGAGTCTTGATTTTGGCAGTTTAACCAAAAGAGGGTTGCAGGCAGATCTTGTGCGACCTGCAGGAATATTTGCGGGACAGAGCCCAGAGAGAGCTGGGGGGCAAGGCCAGAGAGGAGTCGGTAGAAGACGGAAAGACCACCAACCTGCCTGCGGTGAGTAAGTGAGAGGCCCTTGGAGTTAGCTTCGTCGTGGGAGATTCCAATGATTCTGAATGCTTTGGTTTCAACAGCGCGAAGGCGAGCTAGGTGTGAGGCAGGAGCACCAGCCCAGAGGGGAGAGCAGTATTCCATTGAGCTGCGGATGAAAGCCTTGTATGTGGTGAGGAGCTCAGGTGTGCCAAGGAAGGACTTCGCACGACGGAGGATGCCCAGTCGGCGACTGGCTTTGGAGGCCAGATTTGAAATGTGTTTTTTCCAGGAAAGATCATGGCAGATAGTGAGACCCAAAAGCTTGAGTGACAGAACTTCTTGGAGAGGATTATTCAGAAAGTGGATGGGAGGGTTGTCCAGTCGGTCTTTTTGGAGAGACATCGTAAGAGTGTGAGATTTGTCAGGATTGAAAGACATGGTCCACTTGTTTGCCCAGTCTGTGATTTTGTCAAGGTCTGCAGAGAGTTAGGAGGCTGCAGACTGCCGATCTGAGGGATGAAGAATGGAGCGACAGAGAGTAGAGTCGTCAGCAAAGAGATAGAGAGGGTTTTCAAGAGAGTCAGAGAGATCATTGATGAAGACCAGAAAAAGCACAGGGCCCAGAACACTGCCTTGGGGAACTCCAGCCTGAACAGGAAGAGGAGATGAGAGAAACCCATTCAGGGCCACACGTTGACTACGACTAGAGAGGAAGTCCGCCAGCCATGCATATCGGTGCACGATAACAATACCTCGTCTGGAATTCCAATGCCAGACAAGATATATATATATATACACGTACATACATACACACACCATGAAACTTGCGAAATTCAAATAAATAATAGTTGCAATGGGACCGGCAATTTGGGAATTTGGAAAATTTGCTAATTTTTTGAAAAATCCGTAATTTGAGGGGGGGGGGGGGACCTGAATTTTTGCAATTTTTATTAATGTAAATCGCCCCAAACAAGGCATAAAGCCACTCTAGGTAAGGGGCTAAGGAAAGGTTATAAAAAGACGAGGATAAAGCAAAAAAAAAAAGAAAAGAAATAAGAAAACATTAAAGACAGAAAATAGCAGAAGTGAGGTAAAACCTGATTAAACCTCAAAGATGTAGGAAGTAGGAATCGATATTCCTCTTGAAGCCAAGTAAACCGTCGGATAATAGGAAGCACATTAAAGGTAGTGAATTTCAGAGTGAGACAGCACGAGGGATAAAACTATCTGCATAGCCTTTTGTTCTGCACTTTGGATCAGCTATAGCGTATGGGTGAGCGGAGATGGCAAACCGAGTCTTGCGTCCAAACACTCGTACAGGAGGAACCAAGTTAGAAAAATCCAGCAGAATATTGGCCATTAAATTAAATAACTGTTGAAGAAACCAAGAGCGGAAACTGACCTATGGCGAGAGCGGTTGAAGAGTTGAACCCATCTCCGCACCAAACAAGTTGACTATGCATTTCTGGAACCAATCAAGTGACGACTTTTATATCAAGTTGATGAGCAAGGTGCTCCAGCCCAAAAGGAAAAAAATAAAATAAATAAATTTTAAAAAACAAAAATATTCCATTTGAATATAATGGAGTGCAATTGTTGTGACGGATACCATTTTCCCGATGCCACGAGGGACCTTTCCCACTAACCAAGATGAGCAGAACCTGAAAAAAAGGACAGAAAACGAATTAATTAATTATATTTTTCACCGATTAGGCTTGGTACTGAAGCGTTTTACCAATGGGGTGGGGGGGGGGGGGCTTTTGATTATGGCTAGTGACCCTCAATTGTTACTGCAGAAGGTCCTTGGACAGAAGGTCTCAGGGGTTTAAGTGTTCTAGAGGATCTACAGGGTCCTAAAGGGCCTTAAAGGGTATTATGCTTAAAAAGGGTCAAAAGGTTATTGGGGGTCTAGAGGGCCTTCGGGGTCAAAAGGGTCTTGAGGTTATAAAGGGTCGAGGAGGTAGTAGGGGTCAAAGAGCAGGGGTTCCAAACCCCAGTGCCACAATCTGAACATGAAAACCCCCTCAAAAACCAGGGTTTTGCTTCAAAAGCGTTTTCTCCGACAATTTTTATTGTAAGTACCGGTATAATTTGGGTCTCCATGCGAATAAGATTTCAAATTTAGGGTCGTTGACAAAAAGTTTGGGAACCACTGGGGTAAAGGGTCTTGTGGTTATACAGCGTTTAAAGTCTTAGTGTGATAAAGGCTCTTAGGTGTCGTGGGGGTCTAAAGGGTCTTAAGGCTCTAAATGGTCTTAAGGTATTAAGGGGTTGTGGAATAAATATTCTTATTGACAATATTGCTAAAATATATCTTAATGTGATCTTGTGTAAAATGGAATATGTTGAACTGTTAACTGAGTAAGAGTCTTGGGACTAGAGCCAATATCATTAAAGACAGCATCTGTGTCTGTCAAAATAGCCTTTGTTCCATTTATGGAGCCAGAACAGAAATGTGCTATCTCTGGAATAGTTTTCGTCATCTCTGACAACCCCAGGCCTGGGCAAATTCCCCCTCAGGCAGGTCATAACAAAGTGACCTCTTGGAGGGAGTATGTAGTGTTTTTTAGTTCCCAATATAAACAGTTAACCCAAAAGAGCCAAATAAGGCTTTTGGATGAGAAGCAGATAAGAGACGCTTGCAAGCTCTCATGTCCCAGGGGTATTCTCCCCTGGGTTGACCCCTGCATGCTCGTAAGATCAAAGGAGTTTTTGCTTTATAACGGAGAGAGAGCAACTGGAAATAGAGTGAAACTGGGAGAGCGACTGGACAGGAGTGAAAAACTGAAGACCAGTTGAACTGATCAAGCAACTGGAGAGACTGGTCAACGAGGAGCTCCAGCTACGACCGGCAGAACGACGTCATTAAGATCTAGAATTAGTACGTTTATTTATACAGCAAAAACTCTCAAAAGTCAATAAAACATTGATTTTGTTAAAACGAGTTTCTTGAAGTTTTAGTGGTAGAATAAAGAAATTCGACTACAAATTGGTGGCCAAGTACGAGGATCGACTGCCCAGGTGTGCAAGGTCAGCATCCCATCTTTTGTCGTCTGTGCAGTACGATGTTAATCTGCAAAAATTGTCCAGTTTTGTGCAACTGTTTTGTTTTATTCTGTGTATGTATTATGTGGAAGGTGGGGAAACCACGACGCATACCTCTTTGTGGGAGGACCGCTGGTCCTCCTCGGGGTCTTTAAGGTGTGTAAAAACCCTGGAACATTTCAGAAATCATGACGATTTTTTTTCCAAATTTTTCAAAAAAAAAAAAATTCCTTTTTTTTCTCGTTTGTTTTTTTTGGTACATTCTACACCCTGGGGCGTTAGAGAAAGGGTGCTGCATTCGTCCAGTCATGCAAAAACTGAAAAATGGATTTTGTGTATTTCGTATGCTTTTGTGTATTTCTGTTCATTTCACGTGAATTTTGTATATATTTTATAAGTGATCTCAGTTTAATGGTTTGCGTCCTATATCTGCTCAGTTTGGTGGTTAACAACTCATAAGTGTGTTGATTTCCTGTTTAAAATAATGGTTGAGATCCCGATTGGTTGGTACCATAAAAACAAGCAGATTGACGGATGGACATCATTGATTGATGATCATTGACATGGGGGGGGGGGGGGGGGGGAAACAAAGCGATTTTTTAACGATTATCCGAGGGATTTCTCGATAACTAGCGATTTTTTGTAAAAAGCGATTTTTATACAGTGTCTGTGCAGTGCTAAGGGGAAATCGGCTGGTTCGATTTTAAAACATAAATTCCCATTGTGGCACGAATATGGTTTAGCACCTTCATAAGAGTTAATCCGAAACGTGGTAACGCGCGCCAGGCAAATGCACGGACCAATGCTGTATGCACGCTTTCCCAGCTTGGACGTTGGCATGCATGCAGGCAGGTCCCCATAGCAACCACTTGATGTGTGGGAATGCCTCCAGGTCCCGTTGTCCACATATTACATATGGGATCAGAAGCAATTTTTTTTTCTCTTTCAATGTAACCTCTTTCTCATCCCCATCCACATCATTCATCCTCTTCCGCCCCACCCCCCCAACCTTCCCCCGCCCTCCCCCCTCCCTCCTTTCATTTCCTGCCCCCCTCCTTCCCAACTCCTCACCCTCACCCCATCCAACCATTATCCAACTCCCTCCCTGCCCCCCCCTTTTTCTTCCCTTCTGCGTCCCTTTCCCCTTCCTTTTTTTTTTCCAAACCTACTTTTTACCTGTATATTTGCACCCTGATTATGATATTCTACTTTTTAGGATTTTTTTTTAATGACGGCGGCCATCTTGGATGACAGCTAAAAATCGTACAATCAAGATACAAATTAATGAGGCAATCCCATGCCACTGGGATACGGAATCTCTAAAAATTAGAATCATGGGATGTACATTTGATAATTTCATATTTTCACCTGTCTTTTCAAAATTTTCAATAAAATAAATTTTTTTCTTCTTTTTTTTCTTAATTTTCAGTCCTTTTACTTTTTAACACCCACCCGTGATGTGTGGTGAGGTGTTACCTTCCCCATTTTAAACTGCCCTCTTCTTCGTTTCCCCTACCCCTTCTTTGGTAGAGATCTTATATGGAGGGGTGGGTACTTGTTTGGTAGATAAAAGGTACTGCATGTTGGCAGCCAATTTTGTGGCTATTTAGGCCAAACAAATTTCGGAGACAATTGTAATTACATACGTGAGTTACAGATGAGTATTGGGGAGGTCATAAGGGAATTTATTGAAATAACATACTATGACATTTGGCAAGGCAATTAATAGAGGACAAAACAAAAATTCTACCTGTTATGATGAAACAAAAACTTAGATCTGTTTATACATGAATGAATTTTTGTACATGAATTTGTTGACCCTTTAAAGTGTCCTCTCCCTCCTCCCCCCCCTTCCATTTCCTGCCCCCTCCACCCCAACCTTAACCCTAACCCCATCCTACCATCATCCACCCCCACCAAGTCATGTCATATAACTGATTGTATGCGGCACGTTGCGCTGTGTTTTTGTTTTCTGTTTCTCGGGATCCTATAGGATTGTTGATCCCATATCCCATGTTGATTTAGCATATCACCTTATTATGTGGTCTCTTTGTGTTTTTTGTGTGTGTGGGTATGTACCCTTTATCCTCACCTCTCTTTCTCCCCCCCCCCCCCCCCAAACCATGGCCCCATAGTGCTAAAGAAATGAGTGCGATGATACGACACAGTTGAAGTGCTTAAATGTCACTCGATGAGTGTAATGGTTCGCACAGAAGTTCAAGGCAGGGGACAGGATTAACACAATCTCTGAAAGCCTTGTAAGGAAAACAAGATATAAAACCAAGTTATGAGTGCGACCAATAATACACAGTTATCTTTAGGATAATACAATGAGTGTCGTATTTCGCATAGTATTCACATCCCTAAGGGAGCCCTGCCCCATCCTCCCCCCAGCCTCACTGTTCCCTTGTTTGCTTTCTCCTCCTTCGTTGCATCCTGCCACTCCTCCTACTCCCTTGCCCCACCCTTTTTCCTCCCCTCTTTCCTCCTCTTTTCCCTCGCTCTTTTACCTGTCTTTTACCTGTTTTCACCTTCCATAGTTATTATTGTTTTCTCTCATTGATGAGATTGATCATTGTCATCATGATTGTCATCATTGTTGATCATTGTTGATGTTCATTCTCAAATTTTGTTGATGATGCTGTTTCATTGCTGATTATACCACGTGGATGTGATGATACAGGAAATGTTTGCCTTCTGAAATGGATCATTATGGTATGACTGATTATTATAATGGTTTTACAACCATGACGATTGTTATGATCGTCAGGCATGTGATCATTAGGTTTTCAGTGTGTCATTCATTGGTAGAACATTTCAGGAGTTTTATAACATTTTAATTGTCAAGAACTTTGGGTATCATTCAAAGTGAGACATGTTGTTTTTTTCTCTCTCTATTCCCCAATGAACTGGTTCATATCTGTCTGATCAATTTGGCTGATTGTCTCACAAATGAAGGGTTGAGTTGCCTTCAGTGGTTGTTAAACTTGAATTTGTGATCAGACAGGATTGAAAAATATGTCAGATATGATCCAGAGGCAGAACGGTGATTTGTCAATTGACGGCAGATATGGGTCAAAGGTGACGACCGATGATCATATGTCTCCGTCAGTGGATGGAACTGTTTTGGCAACATTGAGAAAAGGCTTAGGTATATAGTTATCTGATTGATTAATGTGATTTATTGATGAATATTGATAAATTGATTGCAATTGAATAATTGAATTGATTTAATCAAATAAGTTGATTGATGGATAAAAAAGTGCGGTCTCAAGAAAGAAGCTTTGAGATATTTGTGAAACATCAATGTGAAGACAACCTTGGAAAACGAGCAAGGTGGTGAGTCTATAGTTGTATAGCTATATTATATGTGGTTATTTTCTGTTTGATTCCCCCTCAACAGAACGACTTACTGATCCAGACTCATCTGCAACACCGATCAGTGAGATTGGGGTGTGGAAAAGCCACAGGACAGTGAGACTCTCTGGAAATCACCTGAAGTCATCGATTGAAAAGGTAGAGAGATACTTCCTGGGAGACCACAGAGTGGAGCTTATAGGAATAAGCTAGAAAACAACACATTCAACGCTACTCTGTATAAGGTGGAACAAACTTCAGAGATTTTTGCAGTACACACAGTTGATAGTGGGTACAGGTGTAGTCCGATGTGTAGTCCTAGTAGTTATTTGGTACATTAAGTGAGTACAGAGTGTTACTCACATACAGGCAAAATGGGAAGTGGACTCTGCAAGGATAAACAAGGTCAATTAGACTCGAGTCAAAGAGGTGCTTGTATCAACTCCATGTATCAGAAATATGGTGCAGGATCACTTAAAGATGTGGAATCCTGGCATGAGTTGACAAAAGGACGAAAAAGGGAATTCCCACAGGATGGCACCTTTGACAGGAACATATTGGAAACACTCAGAGAAGAATTGAAAGCCAGGAAGAGACAGAAGTTCAAGGTACACTGGCTAGCATTCTATTATTGGGATGTTGAATCCAGGAAATGGGAACAGCAAGAACGGATAATGGACCGAGAACTTAAAATAAAAAGAATACAGGATACATTGGAGGAGATAAATGCACAACTGCCCTCGAAAATAGGAATAAAAGTGAGTTGTCCCATCTGATTCCCATTTGTCTCCCCAAAAAGAACAGTACAGATAATTTTTTTATGGTTCAGGAGATAACCGAAGATCGCAGTGGCAACCCAGGGATCCAGAGATGCAGCCCAATACAAGTGAGCAGGTGAGCAGATCAGGCAATGACAGAAACCGATGTTACAAGTGTGGAAATATGGGACACTGGAAACGACGGTGTCCATATTCAAATAGGAAGACTAGTTCATGGGACAAACCAAGATCAAGGGTACAAGGGCTTACCGGTACCTCAGATAACGATTAGGCCTTCATTGCTGCAGATCCCAAATGATGAATGGCCTCAACAGATTCAACAGATTAAAATCATTAGACCAATATGAATAACTGTTGACGCTTCTTGTGTCTGAAAAGTCTGAAAAGTTTTCGGAGCAGGAATGACTTTTACTTTTTGCTTGTTAGCAAATTAATAATTAATTGATCAGATGCCAAAACTGGATATTTTTGGAACATTAACTAAAAGATCCAGAATTAGAGTTCATTCTGGAAGCCTCATATTTGCCAATTATAAATGTGGTTTTAGGGAGCATTTTGGGCAAAACAATTTTTTTTTTTTTTTTTTTAAATGTGTAGCATTGCTTTGCAAATTTTTTGGAAACCAAGTGACAAGCGTCACATGATCATCAGGTAGGAATTTTGGACTATTGTTTTGCATGATTGATAGGTCAGTGGTCAACTGACATGTAAATGGATGTATTGTCAAATTTGGATAAATTATTGTGGGAATCGAAAGGGTAATTTCAGTGTGACATTATAGGGGTTTTCTAAAAATAAACTTTTTGTCTTTGTGTATTAGTGTTTCTCAAATTAAAGGATAAATTTTACGAAATTGAAATAAAATTGACACCCATCTTGATCTGTTAATATAATGGTTCCAACACAAACAAATATACATAATGCTTGGGTTTGTGTATGTTTGTGTGTCAATGTTTGTGTTTTTGTTTTTTGTGTGTCAATCTTACAAGATTGTTGAAACCGACAATGTGCTTGTCTGGAAATAGATAGTTTCATGTGGATGGGATCGAATGTCCAGAGAATTCGTAAAATAAAATAGAAATATAATTTGATTATGAACATTATCTCTTTTGTCAAGGGAGATGGAATATAAAGATTTGATGTACTGAGTTATGAGCAGCCATTAATTAATAGTAAAATTGTGAGTAATCTTGGGATTCCATTTTTGATAGAATTTATATGAGAATAAAAGCTATTTATGGATATGAGCTTCATTTAAAAAATGAGGGAGTACAAAATTAGCCAAATTTGGAAGAGGTCTTACACTGACTTCCCAGAGTACTCTGCTCATGGATTTTTGACATATATAAACTTGACTTTTATCAGCATATAAATTGTGCTGTATGTATGGATGTGTCTTAGGCATAGATGATATGGGCAGATAGTAAAGAAAATTTTGCTGAATTGAACTATTGTGAGTTTTAAAACGGAATGCATTGTGAATCTTAAAACCAAGGGGCAGACATGAACGCGCTGTTACGTTTTTTTACACTCAGAACGCGATGTTACGTGTACCTGCAACATATTTTGTTAATCTGCCACACCTATACTGGCATACAGGTGTTAGTAGTATTCACTGGGTGCATGAAATGGATGAGCAACAGTTAGGGGGCGTAAAACCACTTATTTGGATATTTTCTACAAAAGTAGGGGTTTCAATAAGTGGTAGCTGTACACATGGGATTTATCACATTAAGTTATGGAGTTTAAACAAAGTTACTGGTAAACAGAAGGGGAAGGGATAGTAAATAAATTCTTCAATGCTGGGTAAATTAAGTGAGGGATTACAAAGACTTATAAGAGCTATTGTTCTTCCTTATAGCAATAGAAATAAAATTAGATCTGTTTAAAAAATGAATTTGCTGACCCTTTGAAGTTAATTCTTTGAATTGATTGTTTTACTAGTATTTGGAGTTCAAATTGGGAATTGTCTGGTAGAGCTTTGGTT
The DNA here is from genome assembly GCF_964187855.1 of Myxine glutinosa. Taxonomy (NCBI): domain Eukaryota; kingdom Metazoa; phylum Chordata; class Myxini; order Myxiniformes; family Myxinidae; genus Myxine; species Myxine glutinosa. The sequence goes on from NW_027616698.1 coordinate 85,405, forward strand.
AAAACCTTTGGTTGCGGTATTTTGGAACGAATTCACAGATCATAGGAAGTTGATAAGAATAGAAACGCTTCTATTCGAAAATATCTTCTTCTATTCAGCTTCGAAAAGAGGTCACGTTTTTTCGAAGCTGTTCCATGCGCTGACGCTTTCGAAGCTAAGTGATCTTTCACAATTGTGTTTTTGTCGAGACTGTATCTATCTTTCGGTGTGTGTACCTATAGCGTATCTTTAGGAAAATTTTCGGTGCTAATTTTTCGTACATGTATACACAATCGTCGGTTAATGCGTATCGAGTATTCTGAGGCCTAGTAATCGTAGGCTTAGGCTACTGTACCGTCTCCGACCTTGTGGTTTTGTTTTTCTCTCAGCGGTTCGTCGAATGCGCTGCAATTATTTTCGTTCTCTGTTTCGTCCCAGTCGTTCACCCCACACCTCCTTGTTTAATATCTCTATTCAAAAAAAAAATAAAAAAAATTTCCTTCTCAGATCTTATTCGTTTATTTGTTGTTCTTATTTGTTCGTTCGTTCTTCGTTCACGTTGTTCGCGATCACGTGGTTAGAAATGTATAATCTCTCCCCTGAACAACTATTTTCTCATATATTATAACACCTTTTTCTTCTTCTCCTACAAAAGGATGCTTTCGTCTTGCTCACCAAATCTATTCATTCCAAAAAAAAAAAAAAATACCATCTCCAACAGTTCCTCTTTTCTACATTCCCCAAACTCTCCAGAACTCCACCCCTCCTCAGCGTCCACGAGTCTGGCATTTCACTCAGGCCAACTGGCACGGTCTTCAAGCAGCCATCAATCATCTGGACTGGTCTCCCATCTCTACCGCCTCTGACATCAACTCATCCTGGGAATTCTTCCAAAGTAAATTGCTCTCTCTCATGCACAGATTTATCCCATCTCGTCTTCAGTTGTCATTCCCTTCCTCCCGTCCATGGTACACGGAATCTTGTGGTGAGGCTATTGCCCTGAAACAACTTGCTTTAGTCTCCTGGAAAGCAAATCCAACGGAAGGAAATCTCATTTCCTTTCACAAAGCCCGAAACAAATGTGTGTCCACCCTCAGGAGAGCCAAGAAACAATATCTCACCGTTCTCAAGACCGAACTCTATCTGTCTCCCTCTTGCAAATCCTGATGGCGTCTGGTCAAATCTGTTTCTGGTGTTTGTTCCCCCTCCATCCCCTCCCTCACCTCAAACGGCTTAACGGCTGACTCCGCACGTGAAAAAGCTGAATGCCTCAACTCTGTGTTTGCCTCTAAATCTTGTGTCCCAAACCCATCCCTCTCTGTACCCACCGTACCCAGTCGTACCCAGCTGTTCCTGGACTCTGTGTCCTTTCCTCCTGACAAGGTGGAAGAGTTTCTGTCAACCCTCGACTCTGATTCTGCAACTGGTCCTGACGGCATCAGCCCACGTGTCCTAAAATCATGTTCTTCCGCTCTTTCACTCCCTCTTTCTGTTCTCTTCACCCTCTCTTTTGCTCAAGGTCATCTGTCATCTGCTTGGAAATCAGCCAACATCACCGCTTTGCACAAAAAAGGTGCAAAAACAGATCCTAGCAATGACAGAGCAATCAGCCTTCTCCCAATTATCAGCAAAGTCATGGTATCCATCATTGCTTCAGATATGAAATCTTTCCTCTTCTCCAATGGCTTGATCTCTGATCATCAATTTGGTTTCAGACCTGGTCACTCTACTCTGGACATGCTGCTTCTGCTTTCTCAACAATGGATGGAGGTCCTCAACACCAAACAGGAAATTAGAGCTGTCTCCCTTGACATTTCACATGCCTTTGATGCGGTCTGGCACCCTGCTCTGCTCACCAAACTCTCCTCCTTTGGTATCCATGGAAATTTCCACGCATGGCTGGCGGACTTCCTCTCTGGTCGTAGTCAACGTGTGGCCCTGAATGGGTTTCTCTCATCTCCTCTTCCTGTTCAGGCTGGAGTTCCCCAAGGTATTGTTCTGGGCCCTGTGCTTTTTCTGGTCTTCATCAATGATCTCTCTGTCTCTCTTGAAAATCCTCTCCATCTCTTTGCTGACGACTCTACTCTCTGTCGCTCCATTCCTCATCCCTCAGATCGGCAGTCTGCAGCCTCCTCACTCTCTGCAGACCTGGACAAAATCACAGACTGGGCAAACAAATGGAACATGTCTTTCCATCCTGATAAATCTCACACTCTTATGATGTCTCTCCAAAAAGACCGACTGGACAACCCTCCCATCCACTTTCTGAATAATCCTCTCAAAGAAGTCTGTCACTCAAGCTTTTGGGTCTCACTATTTGCCATGATCTTTCCTGGGAAAAGCACATTTCAAATCTGGCCTCCAAAGCCAGTCGCCGACTGGGCATCGTCCGTCGTGCGAAGTCCTTCCTTGGCACACCTGAGCTCCTCACCACATACAAGGCTTTCATCCGCAGCTCTATGGAATACTGCTCTCCCCTCTGGTCTGGTGCTCCTGCCTCACACCTAGCTCGTCTTCACGCTGTTGAAACGAAAGCGTTCAGAATCATTGGAATCTCCCGCGATGAAGCTAACTCCAAGGGCCTTTCACTCACTCACCGCAGGCAGGTTGGTGGTCTTTCCGTCTTCTACTGACTCCTCTCTGGCCTTGCCCCCCCAGCTCTCTCTGGGCTCTGTCCCCCAAATATTCCTACAGGTCGCACAAGATCTGCCTGCAACCCTCTTATGGTCTAACTGCCAAAATCAAGACTCTCTGCTCAGCTTCACTCCTTCATTCCTCTTTTCTCCCGCCTCTGGAACAAACTTCCTCACTCTCTTCAATCCCACTCCACCCTCCAGGTCTTTAAAACAGCTGTTCACCACCATCTCTTATCCTCCCCCATCCAAAACCTTGATCTTTTCTACCCCCACTAATTTCGGTCCCCTTGTGTTTTATACCTCTCCCCCCCCCCCCCCTTCCCATGCCTCCTCCCCCCAAGCCCTCTCCCTCCCACACTTCTCCCTGCTCTCAAATGTTGTGGTTGTGTGCTTCCCCTTCTCTCCCCATCTTGTCTTCCACTCCCTCTTTTTGTATATTTTGTTTGTCTGGTTGTTTTGTTTGTGAAATAAATGTTAGCTCTTTCACGAGCCTCGATGCAGTATACAAAAAAAAAAAAAAAAAAAAAAAAAAAAATGGACCCTGGGAGATAGGGGGATCAGGATAAGGCAAATAATCAGATTTATGTTACATATTAAGGGATGTTTCTTTATTTACCTTTTAGGAAGTTTGTTAGTTTGGTATATAATGTTGAATGTCATTGACATATAATTATGTTATAGGTATGAACATATACAAGGGGTAGCTCACATGTTTTACAGATGGATACAGGTGGGACAAAGGGAAAGACCTTATCAAGACAAGCCGACAAATCAGGGGAAAACAGAGACTTCTACTTCGGATACTCCTTGAAAATGGTGATATTCATCCTAGGAATGAGTTCTCTAGTAGTGGGGACTCTGTGTTGCATGCATTACTTCGGGGTAATGAGAGAACAACAAGCAACATTGGTGGCCGACATGCAGATATATGATTATGCGGTATGACATAAACAAAGGAGAAGTTTGATGGAAGATAGGGACACACCTTTAAAACCCGATGGATTACACGGGATTAATACTTTTTTACATTTAGCCCACACAAGGGCTGATATAGCAAATGAAAGTAATTGTTAGATATGCACACAAATGCCACATTCTAGTGAGAACGGAGTACCATTGGAGGCAGTTCCTTTTGGTTGGGAGGAATTATGTAGTCGCTTCCCAAAGAGGTTGGTAGCAACAAAACCTCATTTACCAATGGCGATGATGCTAGGGGATGTTGGTTGGGAAAAAGGGGGATATCAATGTGAGGAATTTGCAGACAGTTATAGGCCTACCCTGGTTTTGGGCTAGCGGCTAGGGTGCCAGCTTAGGATCCTAGGATCCTGGGTTCGAATCCCGGTCGATCGCTGAATTAACACCAGGGGGGTTGACTCAGCCTGTCATCCTTCCGAGGTCGGCTAATTGAGTACCAGTTCACTGGTAATTCCCTGCTTGTCGTAAAAGGCGACAAAAAGGGTTGGCGTCAGGAAGGGCATCCGGCCGTAACACATTGCTTCAAAAAGGGGACCAAAAAACAACAACAACCATGGTTCCCGAAAAAGGCCAACCCCGCTTTGCAGGGAAAAATGGCCTCTAAAGGTGTTTTTTTTATTTATTTATAGGCCTAAATATGACAATGAAGTTATGCCCCCCTCCGTAACTATTCAACAACAAATAAAAGGGCTCCTATGCTACAGCCGACATCGAACCAAAGAGAATGATAAGTTTATGGGAAACTCCACCTGCCACCATTATAGTTACGAGTTGGACTATATGAGATTGCTTGTCCCAGTAAGGGACACTAGCTTAAAGATGATATCTTTGTTTTGGGAAGGAACTTGGACAACAGATACTACATGGACCTATAATAATACATATTTTATATGTGGACACAAGGCGTATGCGTATCTCCCACTGACATGGTCAGGATCATGTTTTCTTGGTTTTGTACTTCCACACATGCGCTTGTTAACAACGTCACCAATGCGTATCCTGCATTCTAGGCAGAAAAGAACTGTTAGTTTGGGAGAATGGGTTGGAATGGTTGTATTTCCATTTTATGGAACCTGGAAGGCAGGAAATGAACTACGGCAAATGGCATTGGCTATAGAAACATTGGCAAATAAAACAGCTAGTGGATTGACACAACTTACAAGTGAGCTGGCAGCGACAAGAACCATGGCATTACAAAATCGTATGGCATTAGATATGCTGTTAGCAGAAAAAGGAGGTACATGCGCAGTGATTGGTACAGATTGTTGTACATACATACCTGATAATTCGGGAGACGTTTATAACATAGCCAATACAATAAGACGAGAGGGAGCAAAATATCACGATTATGTGAAAGGGGGTGCCTTTGCATGGCTGGAAAACACATTGGGAGGAGTAGCAGCTGAGATACTCCAATACTTGTTCATTGGATTAGTAGTTATATTGGCAATAGTTTTAGTGGTGGCTTGCTTGAAAACCTTCGTGACGGTGGGTTTGAATAAGATAACAAACAACACTATGATAGTGCAAGCAGCCACAAAAGAGGAAATAAAAGAAGCAACAAATGAGGAAATAAATGTGGAACCACAAGAGGAAGACTTCTATGGCGACATGAATACTGAGATTCAAAGATTGAATCAAGTGATGTTGCAAATGAATACAGGAGAGTTAAAATAAGGGCATAACACAATGTTGTGAATTGTGTCCGTTTTACAAGATCGATGAACTCATATCACCACAAGTTACACTGTTAAAGAAAAACAAAAAGTGGGGAGGACTATGATAATAATACATTATGCATAGTTTGCTTGTTTGCAAGACTTGTTGGGAATTAGATATTCCTGTTTGTGATTTCAATCATATATACTCATTATTAATGCATTTATTTTCTTTGAGTTGTGTTACAATACCTGCATGAGTTTAATTTGTGAATTATATTAACCTGAAAGCAATTGTGGATGCTATTCTTAGTTTAGTAGTATAAAACACATACCTGATTTGAATATTATTCGTGTGAAGTTGTTATAAGATATACATGATGAGTTAAAAAAATATATATATAGTGATTTCATGTTATGATGTACCCCATCTGATTCAATCTGTGTGGAGAGCAGATATAAATGTGGCTGAGTAAAGGAAAGACAAGTTCACATCCCAAATGGAGTGATAACGACATGTGGGAAGAAGTTTGAGAAAGGAAAATTTGTGAAGAAATGAAGTTAATCTTGGCATACACCCTCCTTCTCAAAGAATGATGAAGACATACTCCTTTGTAAGATGGATGTTTACCTTCACCAAGGGAAAATTATGTGACCATTTGTCTGGATCACACTGCAACATATGAAAAAGGGCGATCACTTACTTTTGTTCGAATACCTCGAACATTCATCACATCAGCAATTGCAGGACGATGACATTTTACCTGCAACTTCTACGGGATGCGGTGACGTGTGTCATTACTTCAGCAACTTCCGGGGAGCCAGCATGGAGCTGCAAGCGAACGGCTGCGCCTTTTCCTTCACAACAGCTGTGCACGATTCTGCTGGTTGCTCCTGGTATGGACCATGGACGACTTGAACACCATGGTCCCAACATCATTGTGGATGCATCTGGCATCCCTGCTCCACATCTTGCTGGCCAATCAACATCACATCAACACTTGCTCCATACTCACGATGAGTGGGGAGGCAAGTCGACTACAACTGGATGGAGGCCTTGTTCAAATCTACTATGGCTCACAGCAAGAGTGGCAAGGATGATGCATGGAGAGCAGGGTCAGTTTATGACTCTGCCCAGCTATCACAACAGCGGAAAATCCTACGCAAATAGTGTAGGTGCTATGAAGACATCAGAAGAAAAATGTTTAATGCTTGAATTTCAAACACAAGTGATCAGCCCCTTTTTTTCAAACAAAGAAAGTCAATATTTGATTGAGGGCAAACGTTTTGCCAAATGTTGCAGACGCTTTATTATTTTAATGATGAACTGAAATTATTGTGTTTTGGTAAAGGTGAAATGTTTTGTGATCTTTATGCAAATGAGTTGAATTGAATTATCAGCATGAAAAGAGTCAATGAACAAGGAAATGTTTTGTGATCACAATTCTTCCAGAATGACGGTGTATGCCTTAGGAAATTGAATTACCAAATTGGTGGTTTGAATATTTAATGTGGTAATGTTTAGATTAATGGTTAATATAAACAAAAAGAAAAAATCAGGGACTGTGGAATAAATATTCTTATTGACAATATTGCTAAAATATATCTTAATGTGATCTTGTGTAAAATGGAATATGTTGAACTGTTAACTGAGTAAGAGTCTTGGGACTAGAGCCAATATAATTAAAGACAGCATCTGTGTCTGTCAAAATAGCCTTTGTTCCATTTATGGAGCCAGAACAGAAATGTGCTATCTCTGGAATAGTTTTTGTCATCTCCGACAACCCCAGGCCTGGGCAAATTCCCCCTCAGGCAGGTCATAAGAAAGTGACCTCTTGGAGGGAGTATGTAGTGTTTTTTAGTTCCCAATATAGACAGTTAACCCAAAAGAGCCAAGTAAGGATTTTGGATGAGAAGCAGAGACGCTTGCAAGCTCTCATGTCCCAGGGGTATTCACCCCTGGGTTGACCCCTGCATGCTCGTAAAATCAAAGGAGTTTTTGCTTTATAACGGAGAGAGAGCAACTGGAAATAGAGTGAAACTGGGAGAGCGACTGGAGAGGAGTGAAAAACTGAAGACCAGTTAAACTGATCAAGCAACTGGAGAGACTGGTCAACAACGAGAAGGAGCTCCAGCTACGACCGGCAGAACGACGTCATTAAGATCTGGAATTAGTACGTTTATTTATACAGCAAAAACTCTCAAAAGTCAATAAAACATTGATTTTGTTAAAACGAGTTTCTTGAAGTTTTAGTGGTAGAATAAAGAAATTCGACTACAGAGCCTTCATGGTGTCAAAAGGTATAAAGGGGTCTGGAACTCTTTTTGTAGTATAGAAGTATGGTAAAACAGCAAACTTGTCTTCCTATCAATGTTCCGACTAGTGTTCAAAATATAACATTCAATTGAGATAAAGTTGTTCCTCCATCATAAACTGACGTTTGTGGACAGAAAGACAGACAGAGAAACAAAGTGTACCACTTGCTTACCCCCACTTTTCGCTTCGCTCATTCCAGGTAATTGAGGTGCGTGTCCAGTGCCCGTTTAGGTTCCAGGTTGAAAGAACCGCCTTCAGAGAACATTTTTCTTCGCAGAGCAGGGGTTGGTCTTTTTCGGGCACCGTGCCCCTTTTTGAAGCAATGTTTTATGGCCTGATGCCCTTCCTGCGGCCAACCCTGTTAGTCGCCTCTTACAACACGCAGGGAATTACCAGTGAGCTGGTACTCGATTTGCCGACCTCGGAAGGATGACAGGCTGAGTCAACCACCTGGTGTTAATTCAGCGATCAACCGGGATTCGAACCCAAGGATCCCAAGCGGGCACCCTAACCGCTAAGCCCACACCAGGCTAGGTTCCAGGTTGGCACAACACAATAAACCAAACCCAATCCAGAGTAACAGAGAAATCCAATTCACCTCAAAAGGAAACATGACGTACGAAGGAAGCAAAAAACGAGAAAGATTTATGCTTTTATTTCACAAAGCAGCCGATTAAAATTCGGGCAGAAATGAAAGAAAAACGTATAAAAGTTTAAAACGACGATGAATGTGCCATGCGCTACAGACCTGTTGAACAGTCGATGGAGGATGGCACATACAGACACACCCCATCTCTCTTGTAAAGACAAAAATCCTCTCGTTAAGAGTATTTTTAAATTTCAAAGATAAAATGCTGGTTTACCACACTCTACCAAAAATCGACCACTCGTTCTGGATCAAGTGGCTGGCCTTCTTGTGTGCGCAGGTGGACATAAATGGGTATGCGTTCTGAAACACACAAGACATTGAACTGTAAGTTTCGAACCCAATTAGAGCAAAGTGAAAGAGGTTCCACTGCACTGCTTATTACTGTAAACTCCTGCATTTTCGCAGCAAAGCTCATTTAAGTCGGGTAAAAATAAAATAAACGAGAACTGCCACTTTAAAACTGCTGGCAGTGATGACCGATTTACTCGCACCCACTTTTGAGACAACCCCACTTTTGATACAACCCCACTTTTGAGACAACCCCACTTTTGATACAACCCCACTTTTGATACAACCCCACTTTTGATACAACCCCACTTTTGATACAACACCACTTTCATTGGACATGCTGTGACACAACCCCCTTGGATACAACCCCGACACACACACACACATCCCCCCACACACACCCCTCCCCCCACATGCACACCCCTACACACACACCAATTTGACCAAATCTGTTTCATTCGTTTGTTAATATTCCTCACCTATTGACAAATCTTCAATTGGAATTTCATTTAGGGTTGAAATGACCGCGGGAGATCGTGTGATAGTGATCAAATTCTGGAAGGACAAAACGGTGCATTTCTTCTTCTTTCAACAATAAAGACTTATAGCTTCGAGACCGTACATCCAATCATCTTGACAAAAAATTTTGTTTGACGAATTCTAACCTCTTAACGTTAGCATTTTTAATATACTCGATACACATGTCTTTTGTTCCCATTGCAGAGTTCTTTGGAATGAGCCATTCCTCAAATTTTTCCATTGAGCCGTTTCGGAGATACAGCGGGGCAAAGTTGAATGTGTTTTACAAGATGGCGCCCATACCACGTGACCTATGACGTCATAATTAGCATTAAAAAATTATACCAGCAGAGACGATCATTTGATGAAATTTCCTGTCAATCCGACCAAGGGTTACAGAGAACATTAATTATGAAGTTTTCAGAGGTGCAAAATACGGTGGAAGAATAATAATAACTAGAACTGCCACTTAAAAACTGCTGGCAGTGATGACCGGTTTACTCGCACCCACTTTTCATACAACCCCACTTTTCATACAACCCCACTTTCATTGGACATGCTTTGACACAAACCCCTTGGATACAACCCCGACACACACACACACACACACATCCCCCCTACCCCAACCCACACCCCTCCCCCCAAACGCACACCCCTCCAAACACACACACACACACCAACCCCAACCCCCACCCCCCCGCCTATACAGACACATCTCTCCACCCCCACACACACACCCCACCCCCAACACACACACACACACACACACACACACACACACACACACACACACACACACACACACACACACACACACACACAACACACACACACACACCTCGTTTTTTCATTTCTGTTCCTCACAATTCTATCCCTCTCTTTCATTCACAAACACACACACACACAGACACACACACACACACACACACACACACACACACACACACACACACACACACACACACACACACACACACACATCCAACCCCCCCCTCCTCCACACACACATCCAACCCCCCCCCTCCTCCACACACACACCCCAACACCCCCCCACCCCCCAACATACACACATATCCACCCCCCCCACACACACGCACATCCCCACACCCACACACACGCATATCCACATATACACACACACACAGAAACAAACACCCCCACCCCCAACACACACACAAACACACACACACACAACCCCTCCACCCACACACACATCCAACCCCCCCTCCTCCACACACACACCCCAACACCCCCCCACCCCCCAACATACACACATATCCACCCCCCCCCACACACACACACACACATTCCCCCTACCCCCCACCCACATACACACACATAAACACACATCCACAGCCCCCCCCCCCACCACACACACACCAACCCCCCCCCCCACACACACACACACACACACATCCCTCCCCCCCAACACCCACATACACATCCACACATGTCAATCCATGCACTGATTGCAGAAAAAGCTATTTTAAAAAGAAAATTAGCCAGAAATTGCAGAGACAGAATTATTTATTTTATCTAAGAAGCCAAAGGATTCTTCTTCTTCTTTAGTTTCTCACTTTGTGTGAAATGCGATCAAGTTTAAAAAAGTCAGAATTTGACCAAATCTGTTTCATTCGGTTATTAATATGCTTCTTCTATTGACAAATCTGCAATTGGAATTTCATTTGAGGTTGAAATGACCGCGGGAGATCGTGTGATAGTGATCAAGTCCTGGAAGGACATCTTCTTCTTCAGTTGCTCAAAACTTTGTGTCGAATGCGATCAAGTTTTAAAAAGTCAGAATTTGACCAAATCTGTTTCATTCGTTTGTTAATATGCCTCTTCTATTGACAAATCTGCAATTGGAATTTCATTTGAGGTTGAAATGACCGCGGGAGATCTTGTGATAGTGATCACGTCCTCGAAGGACATCTTCTTCTTTAGTAGCTCAAAACTTTGTGTCGAATGCGATCAAGTGAAAAAAAGTCAGAATTTGACCAAATCTGTTTCATTCGTTTGTTAATATGCCTCATCTGGGCAGGGATTTTCGAAGCTCCACACGGTCTCCACGTTTTTCGAAGTTAAGTCTGTTCACAATTGTATTTTGTCGAAACTGTATTTATCTTTCGGTGTGTGAAGTTATTGTGTGCAACTTTGGTTGTTTCTCGGTGTTTATCTTTCATAAATTGATCGTCTGTTTGCCGCGTCGCGAGCAAGGCCTTTGCCGCGTCGCGAACGATATGAAATCGAAGTTAAGTGATTGTTCCCATTTGTATTTTCGTTAAAACTGTATTTATTTATGGTGTTGTACGTATATTGTGTCCCGACGAAGATTTTTCGGTGCAAATCTTTCATGCCTGTATTGAAAATCGTGTTAATTTGTGTCGTGTCTTAAGGTCTTGTACAGTGTACACTGTACAACCTTGAGGCTTTGTTTTTTTCTCGCAGCGGTCCGTCGTTTGTGATCCAATAACTTTCGTTCTCTGTATTCCCAGTCTTTTCACCCATAGCCTACTTCCTTGTGTAAATCTCAACTCAAAAAAACAAAACAAAAAAAACAAAAAAAAACATTTCCTTCTCTGTTCTCATTCGTTTATTCATTCTTATTCGTTCGTTCGTTCTTCGACCCGTGTTTCTCCCCCATTTCCCCAGATAGTTTTCACTGTTATTAACCTTCAATGTTTACACTTTCCCCTCAAGTTATGTATTCCGTCATATATTATAACACCTTTTTCTTCTTCTTTAAAAGGCTGCTTTCGACTTGCTCACCAAATCAATTCATCCCCAAAAAAATATCCATCTCCTATAGTGCCCTTTTTCTACATTCCCTAAACTCTCCTGCACTCCATCCTCCATCCAGCGTCCTTAAACGTATTTTTAACTCGAAGGTCACAAGAAACTCATTTTGCAATAAATGTTCGTTTCCCATAAATCGTACACTTTCTAAAATCCAATCTCACCCCTCCCCTCCAAATCTTCCCCATAACCCCTCCCCTCCAAATCTTCCCCATCACCCATCCCTTTCAAATCTCCCCCCTTGCCCCCTCCCTCCTAAACTACCCCCTCACCCCTCCCCGCCAAGATGCCCCTCGCCCCTCCCCTCCTAGACTCCTCCCTCACCCCTCCCCTCCAAATCTCCCCCATATCCCATCCCTTTCAAATCCCTCCCCTTGTCCCTTCCCTCCCAAACTCCCCCCTTGCCCCTCCCCTTCAAATCTCCCCACCCTCATTGCTTCTCAATTTCCCCCCTCTCACTCCCCCTCCTCAAAGCGTCCTCCCCGCTTCTTCCCCCTTCCAACTCTCACCTCCATCTCCCCCAACCTTCTGCCTCGCTTTTCCCCCTCCTCAAATAACACCTCATTGTGCCTCACCCAATCACCATCAAACCTTTTGTCCGCCCCATCCTTCCCTTTCTCCGAGCTATTCTGCAATCTCTGAGACACCTTCAACAGCTCTCCCTACCTCTTCCACCTCTTCCACATCTTACCCTACCCCTCCTACCCCCTGTTCTGTATCTGATGCTCCCCCTTCCTCTTCATTAACGGTATGGACCTCAAACATCCGGGGCCTTCGTTCAAACTTAACTGATCTCTCCATACAGGTTGCTTCTGTCAAACCAGACGTGATCTGCTTAACAGAAACTTTCCTCCTTTATGATGTCTCTGATTCCTTAGTATCTCTCCCGGGCTACTCCCTCCTCCGGTATGATAGACCTGAGCCTCGTCCTGGAGGTGGGGTTGCTATCTTTATCAAAAACTCTCTTCCTCACTCGCCCTGCACTGCACTCTCTCCACCTCACCCCCAGGAATACCTCTGGCTACGGCTTCCCCTTCGCTCCCACCTCTTGTTCATATGTGTGTTGTACCGTCCACCAAACAGTGATGACTCCATCTACATCTCGCTGTCTGATAATATGGACCAACTTCTATCTACTCATCCCAACTCTCTCTTCCTCATATGTGGTGATTTCATCTGTCATCATGCCAGTTGGCTGGGTGTGGGTACCTCTCTCACCAGCCATGGTTCATCAGCAAAGGACTTCTGCGACTCACTGGGACTGACACAATCTGTCAATTTCCTGACCCGGATCTCAGTCAACGGAACATCTTCTCTTCTGGACTTGGTTATGACTAACTTCCCTGAAAATGTCTGCTGCTCTTCTTCTGCTCCAATCGGATCATCTGATCATGTCCTTGTTAAAGTGGACATCTCTCTGACCATCCTCAGGGAGCCTGCTCAGCGTCGACGAGCCTGGCATTTCACTCAGGCCAACTGGCACGGTCTTCAAGCAGCCATCAATCATCTGGACTGGTCTCCCATCTCTACCACCTCTGACATCAACTCAACCTGGGAATTCTTCCAAAGTAAATTGCTCTCTCTCATGCACAGATTTATCCCATCTCGTCTTCAGTTGTCATACCCTTCCTCCCGTCCATGGTACACGGAATCTTGTGGTGAGGCTGTTACCCAGAAACAACTTGCCTTAGTCTCCTGGAAAGCAAATCCAACGGAAGGAAATCTCATTTCCTTTCACAAAGCCCGAAACAAGTGTGTGTCCACCCTCAGGAGAGCCAGGAAACAATATCTCTCCGTTCTCAAGACCGAACTCTCTCATCTGTCTCCCTCTTCCAAATCCTGGTGGCGTCTGGTCAAATCTGTTTCTGGTGTTTGTTCCCCCTCCATCCCATCCCTTACCTCAAACGGCTACACAGCTGACTCCACACGTGAAAAAGCTGAATGCCTCAACTCTGTCTTTGCCTCTAAATCTTGTGTCCCAAACCCATCCCTCTCTGTACCCACCATACCCAGTCGTACCCTGCTACTCCTGGACTCCGTGTCCTTTCCTCCTGACAAGGTGGAAAAGTTTCTGTCAACCCTCGACTCTGATTCTGCAACTGGACCCGACGGCATCAGCCCACGGGTCCTAAAATCCTGCTCTGCCACTCTATCTCACCCTCTCTCTGTTCTCTTCACCCTCTCTTTTGCTCAAGGTCAACTGCCATCTGCTTGGAAATCAGCCAACATCACCGCTTTGCACAAAAAAGGTGCAAAAACAGATCCTAGCAACTACAGACCAATCAGGCTTCTCCCAATTATCAGCAAAGTCATGGAATCCATCATTGCTTCGGAGATGAAATCTTTCCTCTTCTCCAATGGCTTGATCTCTGATCATCAATTTGGTTTCAGACCAGGTCACTCTACTCTGGACATGCTGCTTCTGCTGTCTCAACAATGGATGGAGGTCCTCAATGCCAAACAGGAAATTAGACCTGTCTCCCTCGACATATCACGTGCCTTCGACACGGTCTGGCACCCCGCTCTGCTCACCAAACTCTCCTCCTTTGGTATCCATGGAAATCTCCACGCATGGCTGGCGGACTTCCTCTCTAGTCATCGTCAACGTGTGGCCCTGAATGGGTTTCTCTCATCTCCTCCTCCTGTTCAGGCTGGAGTTCCCCAAGGCAGTCAGTGTTCTGGGCCCCATGCTTTTTCTGGTCTTCATCAATGATCTCTCTGACTCTCTTGAAAATCCTCTCTATCTCTTTGCTGATGACTCCACTCTCTGCCGCTCCATTCCTCTTCCCTCAGATCGGCAGTCTGCAGCCTCCTCACTCTCTGAAGACTTGGACAAAATCACAGACTGGTCAAACAAGTGGAACATGTCTTTCAATCCTGACAAATCTCACACTCTTACTATGTCTCTCCGAAAAGATCGACTGGACAACCCTCCCATCTACTTTCTCAACAATCCTCTCCAAGAAGTTCTGTCGCTCAAGCTTTTGGGTCTCACTATCTGCCATGATCTTTCTTGGGAAAACCACATTTCCAAGCTGGCCTCCAAAGCCAGTCGCCGACTGGGCATCCTCCGTCGTGCGAAGTCCTTCCTCGGCACACCTGAGCTCCTCACCACATACAAGGCTTTCATCCGCAGCTCAATGGAATACTGTTCTCCCCTATGGGCCGGTGCTCCTGCCTCACACCTAGCTCGGCTTCACGCTGTTGAAACCAAAGCTTTCAGAATTATTGGAATCTCCCGCGATGAAGCTATCTCTGAGGGCCTTTCACTCCCTCACCGCAGGCAGGTAGGTGGTCTTTCTGTCTTCTACCGACTCCTCTCTGGCCTTGCACCCCCAGCTCTCTCTGTGCTCTGTCCCCCAAAATTTCCTACAGGTCGCACAAGATCTGCCAGCAACCCTCTGATGGTTAAACTGCCGAAATCTCGGCTCTCTGCTCACCTTCACTCTTTCATTCCTCTTTTCTCCCGCCTCTGGAACAAACTCCGTCACTCCCTTCAATCCCACCCCACTCCTCCCTCCAGGTCTTTAAAACAGCTGTTCACCACCATCTCTTATCTTCCCCCATCCAAAACCTTGATCTTTTCTACCCCCGCTAATTCACCCCAGATCCACCTTGTTTGAAATTCCAACTTCTTTCCTGGAAGTCCTGGCAGTGTCCATATGTTTTATACCTCTCCCACCGCACCCTTCCCATGCCCCCCTCACCCCCAAAGCCCTCGCCCTCTCTCAGATCTCAGATGTCTCCATGTCTCTCGGTCCCTGCTCTCAAATGTTGTGTTTGTGTCCTTCCCCCTCTCTCCCCATCTTGTCTACCGCTCCCGATGTTATATGTTTTATGTGTCGGTTTGTCTTTCTGTGTGATTAATGTTCGCTCTTTCACGAGCCTCGACCTTGTATACAAAAAAAATACAAAATATATATATATATATATATATTGACAAATCTGCAATTGGAATTTCATTTGAGGTTGAAATGACCGCGAGAGATCGCGTTATCGTGATCACGTTCTGGAAGGACAAAACGGTGTGTTTCTTCTTCTTTCAACAATAAAGACTTACTCGCCGAAACCCATGGAACATCCACGGAAGGGAGGATGTGGTGTATGGATAGAGTGTACCATTACGGATGGTATAGGGGATTTGCTTGTCCGAGTAAGAGTTAGGAAGAAAGATGAGAATGAAGAGTGCATATATGAACAACGATCGCCGACACCGGCACAAATGCATGTTCTGGATTGTCCACTCAGTGGACGGCTTGCTTTCGCCTTCGCCTGTCCAATCAGTGGACGGCTTGCTTCGCCTTCGCCCAGCAGACGCCAATACGATGGCGTCGTAAGATGGCGTCGTATTGGCAGTTAATCGGATGCTTTTGGGCCCCACCGTCGGCTAATTCAGATTTTTCGAGTATGGCTGTACGTGATAAACAAAGTGCGCGGTTCGTAGATCATAAATCCATTAGTGCCGTGGGCATCGGGTCACTGGGTGCGGCGTAAAAGGGATAACAAAGTCGAGTCCTTA
Source organism: Myxine glutinosa (assembly GCF_964187855.1). Lineage (NCBI taxonomy): Eukaryota > Metazoa > Chordata > Myxini > Myxiniformes > Myxinidae > Myxine > Myxine glutinosa. The sequence continues at coordinate 101,741 of NW_027616698.1, forward strand.
CGCTATTATTATATAGATAGCTTCGAGACCGTACATCCAATCATTTTGAAATTTTGCACACTTCTTCCGCTTTATGAGAGCTACATTGCATTAAAAATTCAAGTCGATCCATGCAGTGGTTCAAGAGTTACAAGCTTTTTAAAATTTAACTTCAATTATTTATTGCGGCCAAACCATGTGACTTATCAAAACGTCTCAAGTAACATTGAAACATCCCCCCATGAGGAACATTTGTGTAAAGTTTCCACTCGATATCCACAAATTATAGAGGTGATACCATTTCTAGTTTGAGCTTTAAAACGTTATAGCTCTGAAACCATGTGTCGGATGACGTCGTGCTGATTGACTTTTTTGTTCGTCATGGGTATGTGAAGAGGCATGCCAAGTTTGGGCTCGATCCGTTCAGCCGTTGCGGAGAAAAAGGGTTTTTTGTGTTTTTTCACGAAAAACAAGATGGCGGCCGAACCATGTGACGTATGACTTGGAAATTTTTTGCAATCTGAGTTTTTTTTAACTGAGCATCTGGGGAAAAAATCCCATTTCATGGATTTCATGGAGAGTAAACCTAATAAGAAAAACTCTAGCAGTAATTAATAGGTTTCCTCTCAATTTCATGGAGAGTAAACCTAATAAGAAAAACTCTAGCAGTAAAAATAGGTTTCCTCTCCATTTCATGGAGAGTAAACCTAAAAATAAACAATGCTCTAAAATACGAGGCAACGCAGTCATTTGCTCAGCCGGTTCCTCTGGCTGAAGCCGAAGTCCGGTTCCTCGGGCGAGTGAAGCGTACTTCGAGCTCTCCACGGCATTGAAGTTTAAGTGTTTTCCCATTCTTGTCTTTGTCAAATTTCCACTGGTTATTTTGCTGTGTACGTGTTATTGTGTGTTTCTGGTTGGTATTGGTTTGTAATTCGTACAAACTTGTGTGTAGTTAATCGTTTTCTGGGTCGTACCTCGTGCGCGGCCTGGTAACTTGGGGCTTCCCTCCCCCCGTCGGTGTTTTGTCGATTTGGGTTCTTTCCTTCACTGTATTGCTCGTTTCTTTTATTTTATTTTCTCCCCCTCACCTCACCTCCCTAGACAAATAATTCTATATTGATTCTTTCTCTCCTCCCGGACATGTTTGTTCGCTCTCCTCCTCGTCTCAACTGGTGCCCCGCCCCCTGTATCTCGTTTTTCTTCCACCTCTGCTCCTTCTTTCTCAAATCCACGTTCTCGCTTGGAGACTTTTCCCAGATTGTTTTTCATGGTTTTCATGGTTCTGTTTGGATATTGTTGGAATATGTTTAAACCGCAGCCGTGATGCTGACGCCGCCCCTCCGCCCTGTCCCCACCCCCCCCCAATTTCCATGTTTTAAACGTTTCCCAGTGTGTACCCTGGTCAGAATAGGTACACCGTATCCCTGCGTGTCGTAAGAGACGACTAAGAGGGTTGGCGTCAGGAAGGGAATCCGGCCATAAAAAATATTGCCTCAAAAAAGAGAACCATGACAATTACAACTACATATGGGCAGGGCAGGGTGCAGCCCGAAGTCGAGATCGGTTTCTGAGGTTTGGGACATGGAATGTAGGGACAATGACAGGGAGATCAGGAGAAGTGGTGGAAGTATTGGTCAGAAGAAGAGTGGACATATGTTGTGTGCAAGAAACGAGATGGAAGGGAAGTGGTGTGAGAATGGTGAAGGGTAGGCAGGGACAGAAATACAAGTTTGTGTGGCAAGGGTGCCCGGAGGGCGTGAATGGTGTTGGTGTCCTGTTTTCTGAGGAGTTTGTAGACAGTGTGGTGAGTGTGACTAGAGTGAGTGATAGGTTGATGATGGTGAAAATGACGATTGGAAAGCTCTTGGTGAACGTCATCTCGGGATATGCTCCGCAGGTTGGTCGAAGCAATGAAGAGAAGGACAAGTTCTGGTGTGCGATAGAGAAGCTGATGGAAAACGTGAAAGATGAGGAAGTTGTTGTGGTGGGAGGAGACCTGAATGGACATGTGGGAAGGAGTATGGATGGTTTTGAGGGAGTTCATGGGGGTTACGGATATGGTGTGAGAAATGGAGAAGGTGAAAGGATTTTGGAGTTTGCTGATGGAGCTGATTTGTTGATTTGTAATGCTCAGTTCCAGAAAGAGGATAATAAGCTTGTTACATACACGTCAGGTGGGTCGACGACAACCGTTGACTACCTGATGGTGCGTAGGCGAGATAGGGCGCACCTCTGGGACACAAAGGTGATCCCGGGGGAGGAGGCTGTTTCACAGCACCACTTGGTTGTCTGCGACATAAGGGTGAAAGGTGCGAGGAGAGCTCGGCGGGTGAAGTACCAACCAAGAATGAAGGTGTGGAGGTTGAAAGAGGTGACAGTAAGGGAGGCATTAAAAGAGAGGCTGAGTAGGGTAGAGGATAATGTGGTTGAGCTTGAAAGTGGTTGGATGTCAATGAAAGCTAGTCGGTTGGGAGCCATTGGTGAGGTATGTGGATGGACAAAAGGACCATCGAGGCACTCGGAAACATGGTGGTGAGATGATGAAGTTGGAAAGAGGATTGACGAGAAGAGGAAGAAGTTCAAGGAGTGGCAGAAGGCGAAGGGTACGGGAGCAGAAACAGCAGAGCATGAAAGTTATAAGGCAGCCAGGAAGGCTGCAAAGAAAGAGGTAGCAAAGGCGCAGGAGGCATGTAGGAAATGTTCGGAGAACGCTTGGATTCGGAAGAGGGTCAGAAAGCAGTATTCAGGATTGCAAAGCACATAGCAAAAGAGGTGTGATGTGATGGGGGTGAGTTGCTTGAAGGATGAAGTGGGACAAATCGTTGTCGACCCAGATGGAATGAAAGGAAGATGGAAAAGATATATGGAAATGCTGTTGAATACAGAGAATGAATGGGATGGTAACATAGAGAGTAACCCAGTTTTAGGACCGGCAGAGACGATAACTGAGAAGGAAGTTGAGGAAGCGATAAAAGCAATGAAGAGTGAAAAAGCGGGAGGGCCGACGGGAGTTGTGGGAGATATGTTGAAGGCAGCAGGAAGTTGGGGTGTGAAGAGAATGACAGAGATCTGTAATCTGGTGGTGAAAGAGGGCCGCATTCCAGTGGACTGGGAACTGAGTACCCTCGTCCCTCTATACAAGGGGAAAGGTGACCCTCTGGAGAGTGGCTCGTACCGAGCGATAAAGTTATTGGAGCATGGAATGAAGGTATTGGAAAGGGTGTTGGAGAGGAGGATAAGGAAGAAAGTGAAGAACGACGAAATGCAGTTTGGATATATGCCAGGAAGAGGAATGACAGATGCGCTTTTCATTGTGAGGCAGTTGCAGGAGAAGTACATGGAGAAGAGGAAGAAGTTGTTTTTTGGGTTTGTTGATCTGGAGAAAGCATTCGATAGGGTTCCACGCAAAGTATTGACATGGGCATTGAGGAAGTTAGGAGTGGAGGAATGGTTTATCAGAGTAGTGATGGCAATGTACAAAAGAGCGCACACAGCTGTAAGGACGAAGGATGGGAACAGTGGTGAGTTTGAGGTGAAGGTGGGAGTGCATCAGGGGTCGGTACTAAGTCCACTACTATTTGTAGCTGTGATGGAGGTGCTGGCTCAGAACGTAAAGGAGGGTTTACCATGGGAGTTGTTGTATGCAGATGATCTGGTGTTGATTGCGGAAAGTATGGATGGACTGAAGGAAAAGATGAACAAGTGGAAGGAATATATGGAGACAAAAGGTCTGAAGGTGAATATCGGAAAGACGAAGGTGATGGCAAGTAGTAAAGCATGTGGTGAGGTGGAAAGAACTGGGAAGTGGCCGTGTGCTGTGTGCAGGAAGGGTGTCGGAGTGAACTCCATTCAATGTACAATGTGCGCTGAGTGGGTTCATCAAAAATGTCGTGGTCTGAGAGGGTCATTTACCAGTGTGGCAGCTACATTCAAATGTAAGGTGTGCACAGAGGGAGCTGCAGATGGAGGAAATGTTGAGTTGGATCTTGGAGACGGCATGAAGCTGGAAGGTGTGAAAACATTTTGCTACCTCGGAGACATGCTGAATGGAGACGGTGGATCAGACTCGGCAACGGTTGCTCGAGTGAGATGTGCATGGAAGAAGTTTCGGGAACCGAGTGGCGTGCTGATGAGGACGAGAGTGTCGCTGAAGCTGAAGGGAAAGGTGTATGCTGCATGTGTGAGAAGTGTTATGATTTATGGGAGCGAGACATGGGTAATGAACGTAGAGCAGCAACGAAGGCTGGAAAGGGTGGAAATGTGAATGGTTCGATTGATGTGCGGAGTATCGTTGAGAGAGAGGAAGACAAATGATGAATTGCGAAAGATGATGGGAATATTGCCTGTGATTGATGCTGTGAAGAGGAACAGGTTGAGATGGTTTGGTCATGTGTTGAGGAAGGATGAAAGTGACTGGTTGAGACGAGTGATGGAAATTAATGCAGAAGGAAGTAGAGGACGGGGAAGACCGAGAAAGACTTGGCTAAAGATGGTGGAAGAAGAAATGCGGGCAAGGGGGTTAACAAGGAGAGATGCAGAAAATAGGGCAAAATGGAGAAGATTGTCATGGGGACCGCAAGGCTAACCCCTGCTCTAGCAGGGAAAATGGCCTTAAATGCATATTGTGTTGTTGTTGCAGTCATTTGCTCAGCAACACCATCATGCTATGTACACGGTCGCCCTTTCCATCCACAATGGTTTTTTTTCTTCTTTTTTTGCCTCAACTGTCCAAAATAAAATGAACACAGTAATAAAAACATTTTACAAAGCAAGCATTTTCATGTTCTCTGTATTTAAGAGCTAGTCGTAGTCTTGCGAGGCATAAACGTCCCGATTTCGGCGCTTGATCTTGCGCTCCCCTGAACGCTCATCGCTCACACTGTAAAAGAATTTTGTGTGATGACTCACAGGACTCCAATGACCGGACACAGGTTTACAAAAGGTCTGGTTTATTAACTGGTTATTCACTTCATTCCATTTACCAAATAATACCGCATAATATAATGGATCAGGTTAACTCTTTTCCAATGTCCTTCTGGTTCGGCTGATGTTCCTCCGCCATTCCCGTCGGGCAGAGGTTCTGATGATGGGCGCTCGTTCGCTCCGTCGAGCAGGAGTTATCGTGGCAAGTCCTCCTCGACTCCACGTTTGCTCTCGTTTATATTGGACAAACTGGAGTTAATCCCCTGTCCGCTGAAGGTTAATCCCCTTTCCGCTAATGCCCCGAGGTCATGCATGTACCAAGTCCTGGTATCAGCTCGCTCCCCTCCTGTTGTGAGTTCCGTTTACCAAACGATAGGGGGGTGCTTCAGCCAGGGGCTGTGACCAGGTGGACAAGAGATTATCATGTTCGGGCGCATTCCTGACTCATTTACAAACTCGGCTTTCACAGAGTTTGCATGTAAAATGTATCTGCTTTGTTACCAGGTTAATTCATAAGTTACCAGTGCCAATTAATAAGTTACACTGAGTTACACTTCCACAATTCCCTCATCTTTTTGTTTTTTGTTTATATTAACCATTAATCTAAACATCAATATAAGTAAACAATCAATCACTACAAGTAAACATCATTACAAGTATAAGTAAATAATCAATCACTACAAGTAAACATCATTACAAGTATAAGTAAATAATCAATCACTTTGGTAATCAAATTCCCTTGGGCATACACCGTCATCCTGCAAGAATCACAAAACATTTCGTTGGTCATTGACTCCTTCCATATCGTTCAATCTATTGCATTTGCATCACAAATATATTTTCAAAACAACACTTCACCATCACCAAGATACAACAATTTCACTTCATTTTCAAGTTTTGTAAAGCATCTGCACCATCTGGTAAAAAACGTTTGCCTCCACACAAATGTTGACTTTGTTTGAAAGGAAGGGCTGATCACTTGTGTTTGAATCCTGGTATGAAACATTTTCTCCTAATGTCTTCATAGCTCCTGCACTACTTCGTGTAGGATTTCGCTGTTGTGGTAACATTGCGGAGTCATAGACTGACCCTGCTCTCCTTGTAGCATTCTTGCCACTTTTTGCTGTAAACCATAGTAATTCCTGAACACGGCCTTCACCCAGTTGTAGTCGACTTGCCTCCTCCCTCATTGTGAGTGGGCAGCAAGTATTGGTGTGACGTTGATTGGCCAGCAAGATGTGGAACAGGGATGCCGGATGCATCCACAATGATGTTGGGACCATGGTGTTCAGGTCATTCATGGTCCTTACCAGGAGCAACCAGCAGAATCGTGCACAGCTGTTGTGACAAGGGCACAGCCGTTTTTTGCAGCTCCATGCTGGTTCCCCGGACGTTGGTGAAGTAATAACATATGTCCCCGCATTTCACAGAGGTTGCAGGTAAAATGTCGTTGTCCTGCAACTTCTGATGTGGTGAATGTTCGAAGCCTTCGAACAAGAGTAAGTGATCGCCTTTCTTTCATATGTTGCAGTGTGATCCAGGCAAATGGTCACATAAATTTCCTTGGTGAAGGTAAGCATTCATCTCCAAGTTACACGGGAGAATGTCTTCATCATTCTTTGAGAAAGAGGGTGTATGCCACGATTAACTTCATTTTTTTTAGCCACAAATTTTCTTTCTCGAACTTCTTCCCAATTCCGTTAGCAATCCCTCCAAAATGTGATCTCGTCTTATCCTTATGCTCAGTCACATCTGAATCTGCTTTCCGCACACACTGAATCAGATAGGGTACATCTTACCATGAAATCAGCATAATCATGTATATCTTCCGACAGTTTCACATTCAACAATTTGTTGTTTTTCCTTAACACAAAAAGTTATATTCATTTATATGCGTCACACAAATAATATTCAATCAGGTATGTATTTTATTACTAAACTAAGAATAGCATTGTATATGATTACAATCACAAACGGGAATACCTAATTCCCAACAACAATTTTTCCCAAACCAACAAATTAAACATAATGTATTATTACCATAATTCCTCTCCACTTTTTTCTTTTCCCTCTTTTTCCTAACAGTGTGTCACTCGTGGTGATATGAGTTCACTGATATTGTAATTGACACAACTCATAACATTGTCGTTATGCCATTATCTTAATTCTACTGTTTCATTTGCAACATCACTTGATTTAATCTTTTAATCTCAGTATTTTTTCATATCATCATAACAATCTTTCTATTTTAGGTCCATATTTGTTTATATTCTTATCAACCTCCTACGGTTTATCAATTTGTTCCAAAACACTGCAACCAAAGGTTTTAACCAAAGCTCTACCAAACTATTTCCAATTTGAACTCAAAATGCTAATTAAACAACAATTCAAAGAATTAACTTCAATGGGTCAACAAACTCATTTTATAAACAGATCTAATTTTCCCATCCAATAATTTTCCTTGCCAAATGTCATATTGCAACACTTTAATAAACCTTCGAAAAATGTCTCCCAAATCAATAAATTCCCTTTTTACTTCCCAAATACTCATCTGTAAATTACATATTCAATTACAGTTTTTCCCTATTTGTTCGGCCTAAATGGCCACTGAAGTGGCTGCCAACATGCAGTACCGTTTTATCTACCAAGCAAGTATTCGTCCACATAAGATCTCTACCAAAATGTTGTTTGTAAAAACAAATCTGGGATTTCTGATTACATGGATGCACACTCTCAGGACATTTCAGGCTGCTTGTTAACAATCCACTACGATTAATTAATTCCTTTACCCACAATCAAATAATTAGTACAAATTGAGGATATTATCCCTATCACATTCATTTATAGATTCATTATGTTGGATCTAAATTTTCTCCCACTGCTGCAAGGAAGAACAATAGCTCTAATAAGTCTTTGTAATATCTCACTTCATTTACCCAGCATCGAAGAATTTATTTACTATCCATTCCCATCTGTTAACCAGTGACTTTGTTTGAACTCCAAAACTTAATTTGATGAATCCCATGTGAGTAGTGTAATAATGTTGCTTCTGGGACACCTCCGTTTAACATGGGAAATCCCTATCTAATGTCATTTACCCCCTTGTCTTTTTCAAAAATCATAAACACCTCTATTTCTCCCACCCTCATCTTTATGAACCTTTTGTCTGTAGTACCTATCCTTAATGTTGTTCATTAGACCACTCAAACACTACAAATATTTGTTTTCTCTTATAGACCTATCATCCTTCTTCTACATATCATCTGGCAGATTAATCTTTGACCCATTCACTTCCATATTAATTCGTTCCCTCCCTCATTGCCCCTAAAGACCTCTATTTCTCTCACCCTGTTCTTTACGAACCTTCTAACCTTTTGACATGCTATCCTTATTCATTAGACCACTTAAACACCTGTGATCCTTCTGACCTTATGGACCTTTTAACCTTTTACTCTTAATATCATCTGGTGAATATAACCCACTCAAACATCGACCCGACAAATATTTGTTTATGCGTGGGAAATAATTTAATTCTCTTGCCACTCTCTTCACCATCTAATATATTAACAAAAAATATGTTTGAGTTTGGTTCTTTATTAAGATATTTTAACTGAGCTAAGATAAAATGGTAAACCTCCCTCAATGTTCTTGTTTGAGCACCTCCAGTGCCACATACCATTTTAAAATTAAAGTATATATTTTCCTGACAACCATCAAAGTTTTCCGTCCACTCAAAAATATTTCCATCTTTTTTACCCAATTCACCGGTATTTAAATTAATTCTCTTATTTGTTTTGTGAATTTTTTTACCAGTTGCCTTTTCAATTATACCTATTTGATATTTTTCACATTCATTATGTTTTCCATTTATATACCAAGGTTGATTACACCTCCACTCTTTAGTCTGGTTGATACTTGGTTCTATCATTTATATAATAGTAAAAAAGGCGGCGGTAGCCCGTTAAAATCCCCAACCCCCCCCCCTTTTTAACTTATCACTTATATATATCTTATCACTTATATATATCTTATCACTTATGTATATCTTATCACTTATATATATCTTATCACTTATATATATATATCTTATCACTTATATACTTATATAACCATAAGGGAGACTATCAATTCCATTTTCTAAAATAAACCTCTTATCATCAAAAGCCCCCAATGCTTTCTTATTTATCTCTTCTGAATATAATTGATGTTTATAACTTCTTATTCCATTAATCTTTCTAAACTCTTCTTTCTTTGTTGTTAAACAGTTATAATAATCCTTAAAGTTTATTGTTTCTTTAATAACATTTTTCTTTACACCTTTTAACTTCTTATCAGTCTTTTCAACGTTATTCACAATGTATTTATAAGCATAAGCCTTTGACCTCAATCCCACAAATTCACTCATAACATTTCCTCCTAATTCATCCTTGAACTTTCCAATCACCTTTTTATTTTTAGAAGAGAACAACTCACTCTCTGGACTGTAATTACTCGTGTCATAGATATTAATGTCTCTTTTCATGTCTGAATAAACATCGTTGGTATTAATTTTCAAAATAAAACTATCTGTATCCATATAAAGTAGATTAACATCATTTTGATATTTCTTCCTCAAGTTATTATAAAAGTAATCATACATTAATGACTTTGATAAATCAAGAATTGTTGTTCCAATATAAATAGGTTTGTTCATTTCAATACTCTCTTTAATCAAATGGATCGCACAAAAGTTCTCAGTAAAGACCTCAGCTCGAGTAAAACTCGGTCTATTAATTAATTTTGATGCTTGTTCCCAAGATGTTGATAGTCTGATATTTTGTCTTTTCCTCACATTCTCCATAGTCTTACCAAAGACCGCATTATTCATCAATTTATAAAAGTCTTTCTCAAAATCTGTTTTTGACTCTGTTCTTCTTTGTGTATTAAAATCAATGTACCCCTTTAACCAATGACTTTGATTGAACTTTAGAACCCTATGGATCTTCTCTACTCTTAGACCTTTTGATAAATATTGTCGCAAATTTCTTTGGTGTAGAACATAATTTTTCTTGTTATATAATGTAGTAAGTAATTTTTCTGTTGATTCACCTATATCAAACGATCGTTGATAATCACTCAACCATTCTTTCTTTGGACTTTCTTTCTCACAAGCAAATGGGAGATCTTTGTGTAGGTTATGGAGTTCCTCTGGATATTTTAAATCAATTTCAAAATAATAACCAACTTTTTCTTCATCCAATTCTTTTTGTGTAGAGATACATACATCTTGTAAAACGTTTTTGTAGTCTTTTTCCTTTACCCATCTAAGTTTTCCATAAGGAAGAGCCTGAGACATTGCCCAGCCATACAGGTTGTTCGCGTCATAGTACATCAAGTAAGAACTCTCTTTCGTTGGATCATAATTTGGAAGATATTTGTTATTTGCTTTTGCGTATCTACTCGAGCAGACTTGTGAAATTCCACCTCTTTTTGCCTTTTCAATCATCAAAAGCATATCAACATCGGTTATCAAATCCAAATCTTGTTTTGTCATTTTCAACATCGCACTCCAGGCCAATCCAGGTGCTGTGTAGTAGTGAGCAGGATCCAATCCATATCCAGTGCGACAAACAGATCTAAAGGCTTCAAATACATCGGCCAATAAAAGCACATCAGTTTTGAGATACAAATCGTGATACTCGCCAAGATTCTTGATGTTATATTTTTCCCAAACATTTTGTGCGTGTACATAATCTTTATCAGATATATGACTATTATTTAATTTGTTATAGAAATTTTCTTTTGAAGGAAGTTGTGTTTCATTGAATCTCTCAAATGAGTCCATATAGTCATAGGGGTAAATTCCCTTTTGTGTTAGAAAATCTTTATCTAAAAAATACTCTGAAAGACATGGAAACTCTTTTAGATTTTGAACCAAGTTAACCAATGGACTTGCCATGAATTTAAATGTATCAAGAAATCTGATATGAGTAATAGGAGATGTGTGAATTGTTTTTGTGAATGAAATGTATTTCTGATCCGTGTTTGGAATTGCTGAGATACTTCCAGAAGTCTTTGAGAGTTCCTTGATAAATAGATGTGTATCATAATGAGCGTTGTTATGAAGAAAGACAGGAATGAAAGAGGGGAGTTGATAATTAATATTACAACTTTGATGAGCCGGACCTCTATATTTACCAGTGAGATGACAATGGTCTCTAACCTTTAGACCTTTACCAATTTTCTCCTCACAAATATGACAGACATTGTTTTTTATAAATTCCCTTTTTTCTTTACTTGTTAAGGACATTGGTTTATTGGTTTCTCTCATTATCTTGGTTAATCGAACACAGTCTTTTTCTAGTCGTTTCACAAACTCCTCTGGGGTATTTGAGCCTCTATACATCTCTAACTTGTTATATTTATCACCAACGGATGATTTGATATAATAACAAAAACCACAAGGAGTATGTTTTTGATATTTATTTGTGTATGATTCTTTTGGATCTTGAGAAGCAGTATCAATTTTTTCTAAAATACTTTCAAAATCAGCATATATAACAAATGGATGTTTGATCTTTTTATTTTCATCTTTGAATGTGATCTTTGAGCCTTCTTTAGGCATATTGATTACCGTTGATTTATGTTCGCCACAATAATTTGAATGTTTATCTAATCTTTCTTGTGAATTGAAGAAGTTAAGACAACGCAAACAAATATATATTTTATTTGTTCTCTTACAGACTTGTGGTTTTATTAATTTAGCAATATCTTTGATGTATGTATAATGTGAATTTTCGTCTGAATTAAAATATAGAAGATTAATATGAGTTTGTTTACAATTGTCAGAAAGCTTTAAAACCTGAATGTTGTTTGTTTCTGTTAGACCATAAACATTAACTGATAAATTATTCATCTTTTCAAATTTAGGAATATCATTTAAAGTCATCGGAAACTTTAGATCTTTCGTATTTAATGTATTCTCATATTTTTTATAATGAGATACTCTTTCATCATGAAAATGTGGAGGATGTAAGTGTGCTAAAATAGACCAGAGAAAACATTTATTGTCTTTATTTTTGATATTGATAACTGCTTTTCTATTTTTGATAACACTGGGTAAATCAATGTAAGAAGAAGCTTTTAGAGGATCTGATTTAAGAATATGAATGTCTATGTAAATAATTTTTCCTATATTGAATCCACTTCCTACGATTGAATTATCCACATCTTGCTCTTGTTTAATAAGTTCATCATAGACTCCTGATGTTTTAAAATCTTGATATGAAGATATAAAGTGTGGCTCAGTTCTCATGTATGGTGCATCTATAACTCCTTCATCCTTTGTCATTTCTAATTTTACTCCCATATAAAATTTAAGTGGTTTCATTTCCTTTAGTGTTTTTTCAATCAACGTTTGAACAGCAGGTTTAACTATTTCTACAGCATCAACTATAGACTCTGGTTCAGGAGGTTTGAAGTTAAAGACTCTTATTTTAATATGTCCTTTGAATGCTCCATCAGAGTTTTTAGTTGTGATAAAATTTGATAAATGTAGATTTGTTTTAAGATGTATTTTGAAGCCTTTCTTGAGGATATTTTTATTACATGTAGAACAGTGTTTTGTTTCAGGTGGAAGAGGGGAAAGTTTGTTTAAAATGTTGTATGTATGTTTTGCGGTGAGAATATGTTGTTTATAATATTTTACTTCCTTCTCGCAAGTATCACAATAAACCATATTTATAGCGTGAGAAAACGTGGTGTTTTATATATATCACTGTGCTTAAAATAAAACACTTTTGAGCTTTACAGCTCCGTTTTATATATATCACTGTGCTTAAACTAAAACACTTTTTCACTCAGAATCATCTAAGTCATAACTATCACATGAATACTCAGAATCATACTCAGAGTCATCAATAAAGCTACTCTCATAACTATCATTTGAGCACAAACTATTAGTATCATAACTATCATCTGTGTTCAATGAAATACTATCATCACCATCATCCAAGTTCAATGAAATACTATCATCACTATCGTCCGAGTTCAATGAAATAGTAAAATCTTCACTGCTGTATTGACTCATATTTAATTAGCAAGAAAAATATTCCCATCAATATCTATATACTTTCTTTCATTAACAGATTCAATCTCTACAATTTTTATATCAAAAGTTATCTTTAAATAATCTCTAACTATCATAGAACGAAATGACATTTCACCAGAAATATTAACATCATTCATTTTACTTAGATCTACACCCTTTGGATTATTAAAGAAAATACAAATGTCTCCTCTAGAATTATTAATGGTCTTATCATTCTTTTTCAAAGTATCGTGGTCAATCACTTTTTCAAGCTTTGAATAAATTGCCAGGAGTAGAGGAGAAACTTTTGTTAGATTTACTTTAATGGATGTCTTTCCAGGTATAGTTAGAGCTCTTCCTTTAAATGAAATAGAGGGGCTCATGTTATTTTCCATAACTGGTTTTACCCAAAAATTTCCATATTTATCTTTGTTCAATTTAACATCTTTGACATATTTTTCTATATCTTCCACCGAAGTAGAGATTGATTGAAATTTGTCTTTTGTGCTTTGAAACATTGTATTTATTAATGAATAAACTTGCGTTTAGTCTAAGTAAAAATTTACCACATAAATATGATAAGTTCTGAAGGATATTTAGAATTTCCAGACTCTCCATATGATAAATTAGAGAATTGTCCGGCTTGTGATAGAGTGGGGCTTAATGATGAGGATTCATATAAACAATGTTTATTCTGTGATTATATTCTAATTAATGATAATAAGAAATATAAAAAAACATATAACTCTTTTAAATTAGAACCAAAAATGAATTACTTTACAAGATTAATAAGAGAGATGAATGTTAAGCATTATGGTGATAATACACCATTTCTTACAAGGAAAGAGACTCTTTGTATTGAGGAAATGTATAAGGGTTTAATGATATTTATTATTCAAAATAATTTTAATGGAAATGTTAATACAAGATACTACATAAATAAAATAATGAATTATTTTGAAATTAAACCAGAACTCAGGATAAAATATAGAGTTTCTAAAATAGCTCAAAAAAAGTTGGATGACTTGTTTTCCAAATATATAAATGAATGATTTTTTACCCGTTTGGGAAAATAAGATAAAATTTAATAACCATAAAAACATTCCAAATTCATTGAGATGTCTAATAGTTGGTTCAAGCGGATGTGGGAAAACCTGTTTACTTTTAAAGATGCTCCTTGGTCCTAATTTTTTAGATTATGATAATTTAATAATTTTTACAAAGTCAAGTTTTCAACCCGAGTATCAACTACTCTCACAGGGTTTTAATGCAGGTCTTAAAAAGGAAGACATTATCGGTTTATTTAAACTTCAAAACAAACTGAATGATTATAATATTGAAGATATAATACAATTATTTTGTGATACACAGAAATCAAAATCGAAACCCATAACTTGTATTCTCAGTGATAATACGGATGATATACCTTCACCTCAAGATTTAGATAAATCAAAAAAGAACCTCGTCATCTTTGATGATTGTGTTAATGAGAGAAACCAAACAGTAATGGATAGCTACTATACAAGAGGGAGACATTCTTCTTGTAATTGTATATATCTTAGTCAATCATATTTTCAACTCCCTCGACGCTCAATAAGAAACAATGCCAATACTTTTATTTTATTTAAGTTAAATTCAATAGATGTAAATAATTTTTGGAGAGATAATTGCTCTACGTTATGTAGTAAAAAAGAATTTGAAAATTATATGAAACACACGATTGGAAAATATAAATATATTGTTGTGAAACAAGATGAGATACTAAATGATATTTTTCAATAAATAAATACAGAAAATGAATACTGAAGAAAGAGAAAGAAAGTTTAAGGAACATCAACAATTAGTTTCAAAAGTTGTTAAACAACAGGAAGAGATAAAGAAGAAACGGAGACAGAAACTAACTGGTGAAGAAGCCTTTGAAAGAAAACAAGAGAAATTCTTTAAACCACTTTTGAAAACTCAACACTCACCTACAGTACCCACGGTAGAATTTACTCCGAAAAAACTTCAAATGCTCAAAGATTTTAGTCAGATAACAAAACAAGAACTTGGTGAATTAGAATATGATGACGAGGGATTATTTCGGAAACTTGAGGAGGTAAATCAACCCCCTAATTATGTTGTGGAAGCTCTTCAAAACAATGAATATTCGGCGGGTTCAAAAACCAGAGCAGGTCTCATTCCAACAGAAGAACCAGCAGTGTTTCATCTTGTGGAAGAAAAGGTATTGATATTTAATGATGAATTGATGTTCTTGAGTTCTACTCAACCAAATGTTAAATTAACTCCAAGATTAATGTTTCTTCTAACAAACCCCGGATTCAGCGGTTCAAAATATTTTGAGGAACCACTTGATATGGAAAGAGAGGAAGATAGGGTATATATTGAGTTGCTAAATGCACTTGATTATGGAGTTTCTGTTGCTGGTAAAAGTAAGAAGAATGAGAAGGAGAAACATATTATTGATGCTTTAAGTAAGCTTGGTTCGGGTGTTAGTTTTCTTCCAAATGACCCATCACAATTAGTTAATAGGCTATTATTGTTGTTAGGTAGTAAGAAGGCTGGAAACAACAATTGTTTTAATGAATCCTCAGCCATTTTAGATCAGTTGATGAACATGAAAATAATTAATAAATGTCAATACAAAGATATTTTATTAGATATTAAATAAGATGAGAAGCACAATTCTTAGTTTTAATTTCACAACGAGCGATTACACAGCTTCATTCCCTTACCCACTACAACTTGACCCCCTTACCTCATATGAG
This sequence comes from Myxine glutinosa, assembly GCF_964187855.1. NCBI lineage: Eukaryota > Metazoa > Chordata > Myxini > Myxiniformes > Myxinidae > Myxine > Myxine glutinosa. Next base: position 117,479 of record NW_027616698.1, read on the forward strand.
GCATCTTTGTTGTCAATGGAAACTTACAATACCCTTTTTAATATCACAGAGAAAAACAACAAGTTTAGTTATAATCCAGGAAGTGGATATAAAACTATAACCGTTTCACCTGGAGCTTACGAGATTTCTCAAATATCTTCAGAAGTCTCTCGCCTTATGAAAGAAAAAGGTGATGAACCAAAAAATATTGTAATAGATATTCAAAAACACACTTCAAAATCAACTATTAAACTTAAAAATAATTATAAAGTTGATTTCACGATTGAAAATTCGTTTAGAGAGCTATTGGGTTTCTCTTCAAAAAAGATTGAAAATAACGGGACGTTTTACAGTGATAATGTTATCCAAATATCCTCCGGTATAAATTCAGTATTAATTCATTGTGATTTGATTGATGGTGCTTATAACGATGGAATAAGAACAAATACAATATTTTCATTCAGTGCATACTCAACCCCGATTGGTTATAAATTTAATATGGAACCAAAAAATCTTGTCTATTTACCTGTGTCAGGAAAAACCATATACAGAGTAAATTTTAGGATAACCGACCAAGATAATCGTATGATATCCTTTAATGATGAAATTATATCCATCAGAATTCACCTACGTGAAGTTTTTCAATAAATAAATAATGGTTATTGTGAGAAAACACGAGTTGGGAAAATATAAAATAATTACAGGGGAGGGCATGTTCCTTTCACCAGACTATACAAGGTATGTGGGTAGAGGATACTATAAACCTAAGAGACAACGAGGTGTAGGTCATCAATTTCGAAATAAAGGAGATGGGATAATTGATACTCTAATGGGTATTGGTTCAACCATCCTTAAACATAAAGACCTAATTGGTTCAACTGCTTCTGCCGTGGGCTCCGTTGCGGGTGCTATAAAGAGTATAAAAGATGCTCAAAAGGAGTCTCATAAATTACAAGCAATCAAAGAAATAAAAAAAGGTAAAACTCAACTATCTTCACAAGAACGACAAAAAATCATTAAAATACTTGGGTCAGGGTTTCAACAATTTTAATGCTATATAAATACAAGTATGGAAGCGATTGATAGTATCTATGATTTGGATGATACGATTATCATTTCAAACTCCACTAAAAAGGAAGACTATTTTAAGGTAAATGCTATAACAGGAACAGACTGGAATTCAAACGGAACAAAAAGTTTTGAAATAAATAATCAACAAACTTACTTGAATATAGCTGATAGTTTCTTGCTGTGTAAATTTAAATTCACTAAGGCTGCGAATAATACTAATGCTACACTCGTAAATGATTTCTTCTGGAAAATGTTTGACAGTGTCCGCCTGTATATTGGAACACAAGAGGTTGAAGCGGTTGATTATGTCTCTGCTACATCTGAAATGATGAAATTTACACTATATTCGTTTAGTGATAGAATGGGTAAGGGAGCTGTTGAGGGTTTTATTCCTGATATGTCAACGGGTACAAACGCAGACCCTGGTTATAGTCAAAGGAAGTCAATGTATAATGATGACGCAAAAGCTGAGAATAGTTTTACCGTAGCAGTACCTCTGAAAGGTATATTTGGATTTTGTGATTATGATAAAGTTTTGTATGGGCTTAAAATTAGATTTCAACTACAAAGGAATGATAATGTAAATAGATTGCTTTTTGGGGATGAAAATGCTTTTGGAGAAAATAATAAATTTGTTATTAATGATTTGTGTTGGTATATCAGTGAATATACTCCTAATCTTAAAACGGAAGAGATGTTAAATAGAAGACTTAACTCAAAGAAACCGCTAAATGTATCATACCTTAAAAGAAGATGTCAACACGTTAAACTGGAACACACTACCTACACTTGGAATTTAGGTGTTCTTCAAGGAAAGCCACGATACCTCTGGCTCATTTTTAAAAAACCAGATGGAGAGGACGGTACTAATAAGAATAATGCCCTGAGTGATAATGCAAAGGTGAAACAACTTCGGGTTTCTCTTGATGGCACATTTTATCCGCGAGATAGATTGGAAATTGATTGGGAAAAAAATGATTATGCGGAAGCCTACAAGTCCTACCAAAAGGTGTGTGAAAGTAATGGTAATAATGATCCTATTTTGGATATGGTTGCGTTTCAAAAACTTTATACAATCTACGCAATTGACCTGAGTTCTCAAAAGGAAACTATAAAGTCTAATCGAGTGGATACTTCTCTATACATTGAAAGAGGGGAGAGTGAAGAGGTTAATGCATATTGTTTGCTTTTGGAGGAAACAGAATTACAGATTAATACAGATAATGGTGTTATGATTAATATCACATAGGTTTTTTCTCATAAATAAATGGTTGGGGTATATGTTAATCAAATCAATCTTAATAAATTAACATCTTGTATTCAAAATCAAAAGCCTTGTATTATTAATGTTAATACAATTCAAAGAAAAGGAGCTGTAAGAATTGATGTTTTACTCACACACACACAAGTAAAAACACTAAATGATGTTGGATCACTTAAAATTAAAATGACGAAACCTATGTTAAAGAAATATTCAATAGACGAGTCAAGAGGAGGATTTCTCCCGTTTCTAATTCCTTTATTTGCTGGTTTAAGTGCGGCGGGAGCATTGACTGGTGGTATTTCAGCAGCGGTAAAAACTGCTAACGAAAGGAAGGCACAACTAAAAGCTCAAAAAGAATTGGAAAGACATAACAAGGAGTTGGAGAAACAAATTAGTGGAAGTGGTGTAATTGTAGATTTTGCTCAAAAACTTGAAAGTCTACCTGATAAAGCTAGATTGTTGGTTGGAGATATGCTTTCCTCTATCGCTCAAGCGGGTGTTAAACTAACTAAACGGGGTAATGGATTGTATCTTTCTCATAAATAAATGGATAAATGGTTTAAACAATTTGGAAAGAATACAACGTCAAATATAGAACTAGCTAAGTATTGTAAAACACTAAAAATTGATAATGTGGTTATTTGTATGAGAGATGAATTAACACATATAAATAAGAATACAAAGAATATTATTATGAATTTAGACACACAGAATGGTTCTCATTGGGTTTGTATTCATAATAGTCAGGATAAATATTATTTTGATAGTTATGGTATGCCACCACCTGTTGAAGTAATACAATTCTTACAGAATGGTGTTTATCAAACATTCCAAGTTCAAGAAATTAATTCTAAATGTTGTGGCCAATTATGTTTATATGTATTATTTCAACTCAACAATAATGAAAATTTTTATGATATCATTTTTTATCTAATATAAATGACCTATGTTGGAAAAGATGGTTCTATCTTTGGAAAATCCTCTCAGGATATTGATTTATCAAATTATTATACAAAGGCACAGGCTGAACGACAAAAATATAGTGTAAGTAAAAATATTAATATGAAGAATACTTATAAATTAATCAATTATCCAAACCCTACAGATGCGAATGACTTGATTAGATTCAGTGATTTATCACAATATATATCTTTAAAGAAAACAGCACGTTTTGTGAAACAAGTAAAATTTACAACCACAACACCTGGTTATACTGACCATACACCTTTCCTCATTGAATTTAACTACCTGCTTACAATTAAATTTTATAAAGAAGGACATTTAGTTAATATGCGAATTAATAAATGGGGGTATGATATGCCTGATTTAGGGTATAATTGGTCTTTTTCAATAAACATAGAAGACCTACATGATTTAAATCAGTCTCGTAAAGAAGAATATTATCCACTTGGTGAAGATAAGGATTTATGTGGAAGTACAATTAGTAAACAACAAATACGTGATTTTAAGAAAATAAAAATATATGATAGTATAGCGATGGTTCGCATGACAAAGAAGGAAGGTAATGAGATAAGGATAGAAAGCCGAGGAATACAAACCGATTTGGTAGTGGGAAGATGGGGTGGTATTACCTGTCATAATATTAATCTCACATATATTTCTGATACATAAATGGCAGGAAGAAGACTACAAGAGAATTATAATTTTTGTATTCAAGGATACCTACAAGAAAAGGGTGCTCGGTATTACATACCTTATGATTTGGAGCATATACATGGGAATTTTGTCATAAAAAACTGGCCTTATACTGATATTGTTAAACCCACAAATAGAGACTTGTTTAAAATATTAAATAAAAATGAACTTCTCAAAGTTATGAAATATAAAACTCTTTTAGAAATCGTCAACAAATCTTATTGGTATCCTATTATGAGAAAAATAATTATAGATACAAGAATATCTCAAAATCCAGATGAGTATATGTATAATATTCTTTGGGGTTCAAACTCAAGGGTAGCAAGGGATGAGGAAGGAGTTGAAGAAGAGAAGGAGGAAAGAGAGAAAAAGGAGAAGGAGGAAAGGGAGAGGGAGGAGAAGGAGGAGAGGGAGAAAAAGGAGGAGAAGGAGGAGAGGGAGAAAAAGGAGAAGGAGGAAAGGGAGAAAAGGGAGAAGGAGGAAAGGGAGAAAAGGGAGAAAAAGGAGAAGGAGGAGAGGGAGAAAATGGAGGAGGAGGAGAGGGAGCAAAGAGAGCGGGAGGAAAAATATAAAAAGATGGAAATCAGTGAGATTCATAAAAGATTGAGTGTATTAAAGCAAATAAATCAATCTCAACGCACCGAAGAGGAAATTAAAGAATTAACAACTCTTATGAAGATAATGGTTTCAAAAATAAGAACGTCAATGTCTTCAATTTCAGGGAGGAGATTTAAACGAGAAAGTGGTGAAGAAGAAGAAGAAGAAGGAAAAGATTATGTGATTGATGATGTTGGTGTCATTGACTTTAGTTAGTTTTTATTTGTAAATAAATGGAGGAGAGAGTGAAGGCATTCCTTAGGATTCTTTATGTTTTAAAAATAAAGATTGAAATGTATATGTTGAAAACCAAAAAGGTTTTGATACTCTGTCGGAATTTTTCTGATAAATAAATATGAGTTATTGTCTCAAATGTAAAAAGAAAACTAAATCTAAAAATATCTCTTATGTTAAAGCTAAAAATAATAGAGTTTATCAAAAAGGAATATGTCAAGTATGTGGCTCTAAAAAGTGCCAATTCATCTCTCCTAAAAGAGGAGGAGACATACAAAAGTTTCTGTCAGGAAGTAAATTTACAACAACTGGAATTCCAGGGGAATTACACCTTCCAGGGTATTCTTTCTGTGGTCCAGGAACAAACTTGGATAAAAGATTAGATGAGGCTGACAATCCTAAACCTTGGTCTAAACCTACAAATAGGGTTGACGAAGTGTGTATGAAGCATGATATTGCTTATGGGAAAACCACTACGTTGACTGAAAAACATAAAGCCAACAGCGAAATGTTGTATAATTTGTCTTTGATACAAAATCCAACGTTGAGAGAGAAAGTTGATAGGTTTATTGTGAGAAATTTGATAAATGCTAAATTGAAACTTGGTCTTGGTTATTCCTCAAAAAACTATTAGGCTCTAATGATGTCATCAAGACTGAGGAGCTTTTGGCTGAAGAATTACACAAACCTATAATCACAAAGTTTAAAAGAAGGAAGGTTTATTCTAAATACACCGACCACATATGGTCCGCTGATTTAATTGAATTGAATAATGACAGGGGATACAGGTATGCTTTAACCGTTATTGATTTGAGGAGTAGATTTGCCTGGGTTGTCCCTTTAAAAAAAAAAAGGGGTGATACTTTAATGTTAGCCTTTAAGCTAATATTTGATCGGGATAAAAGGAAACCAAAGAAGTTATGGACTGATGAGGGAACAGAGTTCTATAACAAAATATTCATGAAATTTCTTAAGGGGAAGGGTATTAAATTATACAGCACCTTTAATGAAGGAAAGGCAGTTGTTATTGAGCGTTTTAATCGTACTTTGAAAGAGAAATTATATAAAAAATTCACACAACTCGGTTCTCAAAAATGGGTGTATTTAATTCAGGATATTGTAGATAATTACAATAATACAGTTCATTCATCAACAAAATCAAAACCATCAGAAACATTTACAAAATTAGAATATGAAAAGGAGATTAATTTGAGAAAGCCCAAGTTCAAAGTTGGTGATATGGTAAGGATATACAAATGGAAAAGCCATTTTGAGAAAGGTTATACACAAAAATGGACTCGTGAATTATTTAAAATCATTGATGTAATGGATACAGTCCCTTGGACTTACAAATTAAATGATTTAAATGGAGAAGAAATCTTGGGTTCATTTTACTCGCAAGAATTACAAAAAACAAAGCTAATAATTCATTAAACAACATTTCTATTCACCCCACCCAGATTAGCTAATTTAATTAGTGGTAATAAAAAAAATATTAAATAAACAAAAATCATAAGCCACACCCACACAGACCACGCCCACACAGACCCCACCCACACAGACCCCGCCCACACAGACCCCGCCCACACAGACCCCGCCCACACAGACCACACCCATCATCCCCCACCCCCAGTGCGTCCCCCACCCTTGATCCCCCCTCATCCCACCCCCACCTTCCCCACACACACAAGGGGAGGGGAGGGGTGGGATGAGGGGGGGGCCAAGGGAGGGGGACGCACCTTCCTGTCCCTTTTCCTTTATTCTCTTTTTGTAATTAAGAATTAAATAATTGTAAACAAAACAAATATATATAAATATTGAAAACATTAAAATCTTTATATTATTAAAACATTTTTCTTGAGGTATACATTCAACTTCTCCCCAGCATAAGTCATCAATTTCTTCCCAGCACAAGTCAAAGGTTGGTTCAGCAGATGTCTTCAGGTTTTGAATCTCTTTCTATTAAAGACAAGAGGGGAGAGATATTTATTTCATATTTATGTTCCATGTCAAAGCGTCTTGAAAAGCGCTATACAAAATAAATGTATTATTATTATTATTATTAATATAGGGTCGGATGCCCTTCCTGACACCAACCCTGAATCACCTCTTACGATGCGCAGGGATATGGTGTACCTATTATAAACGGTGAACCACACACACGTACACACATGCTTACCTCGAAAAAATCCAGCTTAGCGTCAAGATCGTTGAGTTGAAAATGTAGAGGTTCACAGGTTGGTAGGAAATAACCACTCCTTGGGGGATCAAAATCATCCCACTCAAAATTTTGGTCTTCGAGGTTAATACTGCAAACAAAATAAGGAGAAATTACTATTATATGCTGAAGTAAGCCTGACAAAACATCACACACACGCACACACACACACACACACACACACACATTCACAGATACATACACACACACACACACACACACACACACACACACACACACACACACACACACACACACACACACACACACACAATCTCATTTTTTCATTTCTGTTCCTCACAATTCGATCTCTCTATTTTAATCACAGACACACATGCACACACATACACATACACACACACACATGCACACACACATGCACACACCTCTCGTTTTTTATTTTCTATCATACCTTTCACGTGAATTTTCTAAGAACGGTGAAACATTGAATTCATTCTGAGCCCACCATCTCGGAGGTAGGTTATTCAAACCCGTATTCAGTTCGTTGTGGAACTCTTGAGAAACAACTTGAAATTCTGCCAGGATATTTACAATATTTGAATTGCTGCAATGAATAGGAAAAATAAATTATTAGTTGTATAATTAATCACATACAAAGCTCTCATTAACAGTGTTTAATACCAAATGAACTTACCAATGTCCTGGCGAGTATTCTTCATCAGAGGAAAGACTGGAATAAGACAAGCTCATCTTCGTTCACAATGTTTAAATGTCCCATTCGGAGACCTCTCTTTTTATAATGAACAAAATGTATTTCGGGGAACTGAAGTGCTTGTCAGCTTTTGGAAACTGAGGGCGTGTGTTTGTGAAAAACAGGAAACAAGACAAAGAGAATTCCTTGGAAGTTATCCAAGTGAAACAACGTCATTTCTCAACAGTGAGCTATTAATTAGAAAAGGTTCGAGTGGTATATAAATGGAAAACAAAATGAATGTAAAAAATATCAAATAAGTATAATTGAAAAGGCAACTGGTAAAAAAGTTCACAAAACAAATAAGAGAATTAATTTAAATACCGGTGAGTTGGATGAGACGGTGAGGAGAGTTGTAGGAGAATTAAATTATTTCCCACACATAAACAAATATTTGTAGGGTCGTTGTTTGAGTGGGTTATATTCACCAGATGATATTAAGAGTAAAAGGTTAAAAGGTCCATAAGGTCAGAAGGATCACAGGTGTTTAAGTGGTCTAATGAATAAGGATAGCATGTCAAAAGGTTAGAAGGTTCGTAAAGAACAGGGTGAGAGAAATAGAGGTCTTTAGGGGCAATGAGGGAGGGAAAGAATTAATATGGAAGTGAATGGGTCAAAGATTAATCTGCCAGATGATATGTAGAAGAAGGATGATAGGTCTATAAGAGAAAACAAATATTTGTAGTGTTTGAGTGGTCTAATGAACAACATTAAGGATAGGTACTACAGACAAAAGGTTCATAAAGATGAGGGTGGGAGAAATAGAGGTGTTTATGATTTTTGAAAAAGACAAGGGGGTAAATGACATTAGATAGGGATTTCCCATGTTAAACGGAGGTGTCCCAGAAGCAACATTATTACACTACTCATGTGTATGGTACCACTTATTGAAACCCCTACTTTTGTAGAAAATATCCAAGTAAGTGTTTTTTTTACACCCCCTTAACTGTTGCTCATCCATTTCTATGCACCCAGTGAGTACTACTGACACCAGCATGCCAATATAGGTGTGCGAGATTAACAAATATGTTGCAGGTACACGTAACAGCGCGTTCTGAGTATAAATAACGTAACAGCGCGTTCATGGCTGCCCCTTGGTTTAAGATGCACAATGCATTCCGTTTTAAAACTCACAATAGTTCAAATCAGCAAGATTTTCTTTACTATTTTCCCATATCATCTATGCCTAATACACATCCATACATGCAGCACAATTTATATGCTGATAAAATTCAAGTTTATATATATAAAATCCGTGAGCAGAGCACTCTGGGAAGTCAGTGCAAGACCTCTCCCAAATTTGGCCAATTTTGTACTCCCACATTTCCATGAAGCTCATATCCATAAATAGCTTTGATTCTCATATAAATTCTATCAAAATGGAATCTCAAGATTACTCCCAATTTTTACTATCAATGAATTTACTATCAATGAATGGCTGCTCATAACTCAGCAAATCAAATTTTTATATTCCATCTCCCTTGACAAAAAGGATAATGTTCATAATCAAATTATATTTCTATTTTATTTTACTAATTCTCTCGATATGCGATCCCAGCCACATGGAACTATCTATTTTCAGACAAGGCACACTGTCGGTGTCAACAATCTTGTAAGATTGATACACAAAAACAAAAACAACAAACACAAACATTGATACACAAAACACACACACACGCATGCATTATGCATATTTGTTTGCGTTGGAACCATTATTTACAGATCAGGTTGGGTGTCAGTTTTATTTCATTTTCATAAAATTTGTCCTTCAATTTTATAAATGCTAATACGCAAATGGACCAAAAAGTTTATTTTTTAGAAAACCCCTATGATGTCACATTGAAATTACCCTTTCAGTTCCCACCATAATTTATCCAAATTTGACTACACACCCATTTGCATGTCAGTCGACCACTGACCTATCAATCATGCGGAACACTAGTCCGAAATTCCCACCTGATCATCATGTGACTCTTGTCACTTGGTTTCAAAAATTTGCAAAGCAATTGTTCCAACTTTGTAAATTTAAAATTGTGTGCCCAACATAAAAGATCCAATTTCGGCATTTGATCAATTAATTACTAATTTGCTTACAAGCAAAAGAAAAAATGAATAATTCTTGCTCCGAAAACTTTTCAGACCCAAGAATCATCGACAGTTATTCATGTTTGTCCAGTAATCTAATTTGTTGAGGCCAATCGTCATTTGGGATTTGTCGCAATGAAGGCCTAATCATTGTCTGAGGTATCGGTCAGCACTGGTACCCTTGATCTTGGTTTACCCTATTAACTTGTCTTCCTTTTGGTATACGGACATCCTCTTTTCCAATGTCCCATCCGTCCACACTTGAAACACCGGTTTCTGTCGTTATCTGATCTGTGCACCTGTGCACTTGTATTGCTGGGCTGCATCTCTACCTCCCTGAGTTGCCACTGCAATCTCTCGTTATCTCCTGAAACACGAAAAAATTCTCTGTACCGTCCTTTTTGGGGAGACAACTGGAAATCAGATGGGACAACTGTCACTTTCATTCCTAATTTCGAGGGCAGTTGTGCATTTGTCTCCTCCACTGTATCCTGTATCCTTTTTATTTTAAGTTCTAGATCCGTTATCCGTTCTTGCTGTTCCCGTTGTCTGGATTCACCATCCCAAAGATGGAATGCAAGCCAGTCTACCGTTAGATTCTGTCTCTTCCTGGCTTTCAATCTTTGTTCCAATCTTTCCAATCGACTTCGCTCAAATGTACCATCTCTTGGAAACTCCTCATCATGTCCCTTTGTCCACAAATACCAATTCTCGACCTGCCTTATAGCTTCGGCACCATAATGGTCGTACATATGATGTGTACAAGTACCTTTTTGTGGAATTTCTGGTTGTCCTTGTGTATTCTTGCAGGCTCCATTTCCCATTCTGCCTTTTATCAAAGTAGCGTTGGATGTGTTGTCGCTTGTTCCAGGTTCCTCTAAAGCTTCACTCGTACCTCCAGGAAGGATCTCTCCACCTGTTCATACGGTGATTTCCAGAGAATCTCCCTCAGCTGTGGCTTTTGCACAATCCAATCTCACAGATCAGTATTTGCAGATGAGCCGGAGGGTCAGTATGAAATGGGTGAATCCTCAGGTGTCCGCTCTGTTTGACGGGGAAATCACACAATGGTAACCGCACATATATATCTGTATATAAACTCACCACCTTGCTCAATTTTCCCAGGTTGTCTCCACATTGATAATATCTCGCAAAGATATCAAAGCTTCTTTCTTGAGACCGCATTTTCATCAATCAAACAATCAATATATTCAATTCAATTTATTCAGTTCAATTTATTCAGTTACATTTATTCAATTTCAATTAATTCATCAATATTCATCAATAAATCAAATTAATCATTTTGAATGACTCCTTGCATAAGCCCTTTCCCCAATGATGTCAGGACAGGTCCATCCATTGACTGAGATCGACTCTCATCGGTCGTCACCTCTGGTTCGTACCTCATGTCAATTGATGAATCACCGTCCTGTCCTAGGGTTATATCTGACATATTTCCCCATTTTGCCTGGTCTCCACAAATTTTCTTTGCAGCCACTAAAGGCAACTCATCCTTTATTCGTGAGACAGCCAAAATGGATGGCAGATATTAAAGTTCATTGGAAAAAAATCTCATCATTTTTTCCTTTAATAGTACCCAAAATCTCTTGGCAATTTAAATTTCGTAAAACTCCTGAAATAAGACTTTAAAATTCCTTCAATCATGCTAAATTTTGAAACTCCATCACTTGTAACACCCAATTTATCCCATAGGGCTTGAAAGTTCTTTCCCAAGTTCATGCAATCATTCTGCATTTGAACCCTATGATATCATTCATAATAATCATCATGATTTTATAGTCATGGTCATATCATAATCATCTATTTAAAACGAACATTTCCTTTATCACCACAGCTATGTGGTATAATCAACAATAGAATAAAACTGCACATAGCAACAGGCTACCTCATGGCCACTTAGTATACCTATTGACAATAAGTCATAACAATATCGAATAATCATTGAACAATTCAAAAAATCGCTTTCACTGCTCCAGCCGCAGCATTCGTCATTTTGTCTGCTCGTCCGCATGACCAAAACGAAATAAAGGGAGCTCAACCATTACACAGCGCTTTTAATGGTGCATGCCATAGGACCTCAACGCAATTTCGACTCGGCCAGAAAACGAGCAAATTTTGCAGGATGTTAACTAGAATTAGTCGTGAAAATATATCCAAAATACACAAAAAATACACACCCACAAAAATAAACAACAAACCCAAACAAACCCAAGGTCGACCATCTTACACAGTAATCACATCATTTCAGCATCGTATTGATTGCTGAAATATTCCAGGGTTTATACACACCTTAAAAGAGGTATGCGTGGTGTTGCCCCCTCCCACGTTTATTCCAGGGTTTATACACACCTTAAAAGAGGTATGCGTGGTGTTGCCCCCTCCCACGTTTATTCCTCATTAAATTCCTCATTAAATTACTCATTAAATTACTTATTAAATTACTTATTAAATTACTCATTAAATTACTCATTAAATTACTTATTAAAATTACTCATTAAATTACTCATTAAATTACTCATTAAATTACTCATTAAATTACTTATTAAATTACTCATTAAATTACTCATTAAATTACTCATTAAATTACTTATTAAATTACTCATTAAATTACTCATTAAATTACTTATTAAATTACTCATTAAATTACTCATTAAATTACTCATTAAATTACTCATTAAATTACTCATTAAATTACTTATTAAATTACTCATTAACTTAACTTACATAGTTTCAGCATTGTATTGATTGCTGAAATATTCCAGGGTTTATACACACCTTAAAAGAGGTATGCGTGGTGTTGCCCCCTCCCACGTTTATTCCAGGGTTTATACACACCTTAAAAGAGGTATGCGTGGTGTTGCCCCTCCCACTTTTAATTACTCATTACATCGTTTCCATTAAAAAACATCGCTTCTACTGCTCCAGCCGCAGCATTCGTCACTTTGTCTGCTCATCCGCATGACCAAAACGAAATAAAGGGAGCTCAACCATTACACAGCGCTTTTAATGGCGCATGCCATAGGAACTCAACGCAATTTCGACTCGGCCAGCAAACGAGCAAATTTTGCAGGATGTTAACTGGAATTAGTCGTGAAAATATATCCAAAATACACAAAAAATACACACCCACACAAATAAACAACATTTATTCCGTTCAACAGAACAAACATTTCCTCTATCATGACATGCATGTCTTCAAAATTATATGACCAAGAGAAAAAAGTAAAACTAATTAACACTGCGGGCAGTGATGATCCGGGGACCATACCGCTCCATCCTGATTGGACGAGTGCGTGCTAGAGTCGTTAACAACGACAGTCCAGATCCGATTGTTCAAAATTTCAACTCAATCGATCGAAAAATGAACGCAGGGATGCATTTTAAAGGTGCAGTGGCACTAACTGAGTTGCCACGAATATGGCCACGAAATTGCCAATATGGCCATCACAAAATATTTTCCTTAATCAATTGGCTCATAGCATAACCAATCTGCAAGTATCTCATCCGAAGATGTATCTCTGAGGACTTTTAATTAAATAAGTCATTTATAAATCAACGAGTTAATTTATTAAATGATTAATCAATAAATCAAAAGTTTCCTTGACAGCCACATCACTGGGTCAGTGTCATGTCCAAATATCAGCTTCCTTACTCAAAAGGTGCCTGAGTTAATGTAATGTAATTACTGTAATAAGATTACTGCAATTACTGTAACTAGGGCATTGCCCGTACTATATCTATATCTAAAATTATATCCCCCCCCTCTATTTACATGAAATGGTTTGGTCCAAAGCGAACGGCTTCCGGAGTTTGGTAAAGAAATCGCCATCGCGTGCACAAACGCGCAGGAAAGCGAATGAATCGCAAATTCGTTTTTATTAGTTTTAAAACATCGTTTAACGCCAACATAGTTTGCAAACGTGAAATAAATGAATACGCTCTCAAATGTGCCATCCGAGGCAGAGTGTGTCCGCCACGTTCGGCACACGCGATAGTTCGCTGCTCTCTGATTGGTTGAATCGTTTTTTGGACATAGCTCGGTAAGTAATTGTCCGATTAATATGAAACCTTGAAAAGGCACATCCTCGGGTCCCCAGCAATATACCTGGCAAGTTAAAAGTATATCGGACCCGTGGTTGTCGAGAAACAGCGGTCACAGACAAACGTACAGACGTACAGACAGACAGACAGAGATTACTGGAATTATAGATAGATGATTACTGTAATTACTGTAATTACCGGAACTGTAATTACTGTAATTACCTCAGGTAATTACTGTAATGTAATTACTGTAATTTAATACGAAATGTAATTAATTAAATAAGTACTTCCTTAATCGCTAATAATTAAATAACTCGTGAATTCTTATCCGATTTACTTAACATTTGAGTGTCCCCAAAACGTTGGAGCAAAACGTTGCAACAACGAAAGTGAAACGTTGTAGCGACGTTGTGGAAACGTCAGCAAAACACAACATTTGAATGTTCCCAAAACGTTGGAGCAAAACGTTGCAACAACGAAAGTGAAACGTTGTAGCAACGTTGTGGAAACGTCAGCAAAACACAACATTTGAATGTTCCCAAAACGTTGGAGCAAAACGTTGCAACAACGAAAGTGAAACGTTGTAGCGACGTTGTGGAAACGTTAGCACAACCCAACATTTGAATGTTCCCAAAACGTTGGAGCAAAACGTTGCAACAACGAAAGTGAAACGTTGTAGCGACGTTGTGGAAACATCAGCAAAACACAACATTTGAATGTTCCCAAAACGTTGGAGCAAAACGTTGCAACAACGAAAGTGAAACGTTGTAGCAACGTTGTGGAAACGTCAGCAAAACACAACATTTGAATGTTCCCAAAACGTTGGAGCAAAACGTTGCAACAACGAAAGTGAAACGTTGTAGCGACGTTGTGGAAACGTTAGCACAACCCAACATTTGAATGTTCCCAATTTATCCCATTAAAATCCCATTAAATCTCATTAAAATCCCATTAAAATACTATTAAAATCCCATTAAAATCCTATTAAAATTCTCATTTAATAGCAATCCCAATAATTCCGACCATAATTGAAATAAACAACGTCAGAACATCAACAAAGATATGCAACATCTTGGTTGGTCAACGTCTTTATACTCATTTTGCTTGTCTGTCTACTTTTATTTCCTGGTAACACCTGAATACTTTCGTTTCCTAGTAACACCTAGTTTCCTTGTTACCTCTACCTATGATTTAATAACACTTTCCACAGTTAGACCCATCAAAATTTTTCTAATAATCCTAAATTATTCACCTTCATCCGTTTTTCCACAAAACTACATGTGAAAAATGGAGATTTCATCAGTACTTGAAGGTGTAAAAATTTGACTTTGAAATTTTAAATCAACAAGCATTCTGATATGTGCCTAAACTATCAACAACTATTCTGCCATATTTTGCCTAAATTATGTCCGTAAGTCTTCAGATATATTTTTCTAGGTAATTACTGTCACACCAACACCGAAAATATAATTTCATCTCATAGCAATTTTATATTAAAATAAATAGTATGTCATTTCTCTTGAAGCAATCCAGCCATAAATATTATTTGGAAGTCTTTTGCTGTCAGAACACAATTTCTCTGCTGTCAAAGGTTAAAGTTTGGCCTCTGTGACTCCTCAGCTAATGGTTACTTTTTTCTTGACAAAAACAAATATCTTTTATATTTATCCCATTAAAATCCCATTACAATCCCATTAAAATCCTATTAAAATTCTCATTTAATAGCAATCCCAATAATTCCATCACTCAATTTTACCTTGCATCCTTACATTACATTACAACTCCAATTCATTCTTCAAGTCACAATCCAGAGTGACTTGAGAACTATACCCAGAGTTCTATACTATACCCAGTTTCAAAGAGTAAATAATTATATATATTTTCATTATTTTACCATTTAACTTGGTCAAAGGATATTCATTTCGCAAAATCGAATCAACCACAACCCTCGCCATTAATATCTATTGTAAGCGTGCCAAATCAATAAGTATCAATTTTTCTATGAGCCTCGACCAGAGAGTGGTTGTTACTCACAAACACTCGTCGCTAGCTGTTCCATTGTCTGTTGATTTTCATTCTTCTGCCGATTTCCATTGAGCCATCAGAGTGGAATTTGGAATTATTATTTCTCTGAGCTCATGAAAGTGGTGACATTGGGTGGTCTGCCATTGCTTTCCCACAAAAGCACTTAATTATTGTCTTTCATTCAACCGTGAAACTTCCCTGTTTGTCGTTGAAGGCGGCAAAAAGGGCTGGCGTCAGGAAGGGCATCCGGTCGCAAAACATTGCTTCAAAAAGGGGACCAAAAACCAACACCTACCACGGTCCCCGAAAAGGCCAACCCTCGCTTTGCGGGGAAAAATGGCCTCTAAACGGTGGTTTTTTATTCAACCGTGAAGCATGTCTCAAAGGCTTAGTGATGGACCTGGACAAAATTTGATGCAATTTTTATCCAATCGCCATCTTTCATCATAATTCTGGACCGGCATGAGGGGGGGTTGTCTGTCATGAATTTATTTGTTGATCGAACGAGGTTTAGGCATGGCGGGAAAACTGAAAAAAATTATTTATTTAAAACGGGTGTACATGATTGTACACGTGTACGGACCTTACCGAACCGACAAACAAATCGCTTCATGGTGCACTTCATGAGCCGACTTGCCTGCAGACCAGAGTAAGGCTTTTAATACCCAGCGTATACTGTACATATACTCGCAAGCCCACGAATAATTAGAATCATTTAAAACGTTCCATCCTGATTTTACCTATGGGCAATCACAAGTCCCACACACCAAATCCTTCATGTATATACACATAACTATTCCCAAGTTCGTAAATCATACTGGACCAAAAACAAGACACACTTACCTTTTAAAGACTTGTTTGTGTCCAGTTGATGTCAGCGGTGCCTCCAAATTGTAAAAGAATTTTGTGTGATGACTCACAGGACTCCAATGACCGGACACAGGTTTACAAAAGGTCTGGTTTATTAACTGGTTATTCACTTCATTCCATTTACCAAATAATACCGCATAATATAATGGATCAGGTTAACTCTTTTCCAATGTCCTTCTCGTTCGGCTGATGTTCCTCCGCCATTCCCGTCAGGCAGAGGTTCTGATGATGGGCGCTCGTTCGCTCCGTCGAGCAGGAGTTATCGTGGCAAGTCCTCCTCGACTCCACGTTTGCTCTCGTTTATATTGGACAAACTGGAGTTAATCCCCTGTCCGCTGAAGGTTAATCCCCTTTCCGCTAATGCCCCGAGGTCATGCATGTACCAAGTCCTGGTATCAGCTCGCTCCCCTCCTGTTGTGAGTTCCGTTTACCAAACGATAGGGGGGTGCTTCAGCCAGGGGCTGTGACCAGGTGGACAAGATATTATCATGTTCGGGCGCATTCCTGACTCATTTACAAACTCGGCTTTCACAGAGTTTGCATGTAAAATGTATCTGCTTTGTTACCAGGTTAATTAATAAGTTACCAGTGCCAATTAATAAGTTACACTGAGTTACACTTCCACAACACCAACACGCTTACCCCCAGAGCCCCCAGAACTCTTGGTCTGATCCGGTTCCTCGGACTCCATGGAGTCCTCGGTCTCGCCCAAATCGCGCGAGACAGGACTGCAGCACGAGCTAAAGGCATTGCCGGACTGGACTGAATCGTCGAGGAAAGAGGACGGGGCTGTGCTGAGGAAAGAGCTGAAAACCTTAGATGGGGTGGAATTGTGCAAAGGCACAGGGCTTGGCAGGATGTTCAAAGCAGAATCTGAGATGAGTTGCAAGAGAAGAAAGAAAATGAAATTCGAATCAATACTGAATGCACCCAAATACAAATACAGTATACATGTATGTGTATATATATACCATACACAGATCAACCCCCCCCCCCCCCAACTTGATGAGGCAGCAAGGCACAGATCAAGTCCCACCACAGCGGTTGCTCTATGACCCGCTAGCAACGTGTTGCCTGCCACGCGAACACATAGTCTCTGCCCTGCTGATAAATTAGTCAGGAATATTAAAATCAATCGAAAAAGTGGCATTGAAGAGATGGACATCTCTGCTTTCGTGTCTGTGACCATGGAGCTTTAATCTCAGTCTGCAAAGACTTCAGTACCACGTGGATGCCTCCTAATTTTGAGGTGATGTGTTGGTATAATTTATGCACATGACGTCAGTGTCATGTCATAAGGTCAGTGTGCATATATACACATACATATATACATACAGTCACGTGAGAAAGTAAGTACACCCCATGTAAAGTTTTGACTTTTTCAACATATTTCAACATACAGCTATTTTATCTTCATTTCAACAATATTGATAGATAAAGGTGATATAATATAACAAATATCATGAAACATTTACATTTTGTAGTCCATTGTATAATTTAAATAAACATAAATGCAAATTTCGCATGTGGAAAAAGTAAGTACACCCTTGGCTCTAATAGGTGGTATTGCCCCCTTTGGCAGAAACAACCTCAAGTCGGCGTTTCTTATAACTGTCTACCAGTCTCTGACATCGACTGGGAGAAATTTTTGCCCACTCCTCCATGCAGAATTCTTTCAGCTGTGCGATGTTTGAGGGGTTTCTTGCATGCACAGCTCGTTTCAAATCCCCCCACATCTCGATGGGATTTAGATCCGGGCTTTGACTTGGCCATTCCAGAACCCTCCATTTCTTTCTTTTCAGCTATTCGTTGGTGGATTTACTGGTATGTTTAGGGTCATTGTCATGTTGCAAGGGTCCACCTTCAGTTGAGCTTCAACTCTCCGGCAGATGGCCTCACATTATCCTCAAGCACCTTCTGGTACAATGAAGAATTCATAGTGGATTATATGATGGTGAGCTGCCCAGGCCCTGATGCAGCAAAGCTGCCCCAAACCATAATATTTCCACCACCATGCTTCACAGTTGGTATCAGGTTCTTGTGGTCAAATGCTGTCTTTGGTTTTCGCCAAACATGTCTTCTGGTAATGTGGCCAAATAACTCTACCTTTGACTCATCTGTCCTGAGCATATTGTTCCAGAAGTGCTGGTCTTTGCCTAAGTGTTCATTGGCAAACTTTAATCTTGCCTTGATGTTCTTTCTGGACAGCAAAGGTTTCCTCCTGGCACACCTCTCATGCAGATCAAATTTGTGCAGCCTCTTTCTAATGGTAGACTCGTGCACTTTGACATCAACAGTGGCAAGAGCTACCTGGGGGCCCGTGATGACATTCTGGGGTTCTTCGAGACTTCTTTCAGCATCTTTCGGTCTGCTCTTGCTGGGGCGGCCTGGCCTGAACAAGTTTGCAGTTGTTTGGAATCTTCTCCACTTGTAGATGATTTTCCGGACAGTCGAATGATTGATTTCAAATTGTTTGGAGATCTTTTTAAATCCCTTCCCAGACTCGTAGGCATCTATAACCTTCTTTCTGAAGGCCTCAGAGAGCTCTTTTGATCGAGGCATGGTGACGCCGCACACTTCAACAACAAAGAGCAAACCAAACTAAATGTCTGAGGTTTAAATAAGACAGCTACCTCCAAGATCCTCCCCAACAATGTTCTAATCTTTTGCACCCGAGTTGGTGCACCTGATTCTAATTTTAGGTATTTGAAGTAGTGATAAATGTAGGGGTGTACTTACTTTTTCCACATGCGAAATTTGCATTTATGTTTATTTAAATTATATAATGGACTACAAAATGTAAATGTTTCATGATGTTTGTTATATTATATCACCTTTATCTGTCAATATTGTTGAAATGAAGATCAAATAGCTGTATGTTGAAATATGTTGAAAAAGTCAAAACTTTACATGGGGTGGACTTACTTTTTCACGTGACTGTATACACGTATGCATTGTCTGTCCTGTGTTGTCGCTGAACTACTCCCTCAAACTTTTGTGAAATCGTAACAAACTTCCGGTATGCACCTACCTCTCCCATGTGTATGTCCCAAGGGGGATGTTTTTAAGTTCATAATTTTTTTTTAACTTAAATCTTCAACTTCAATTGTTTATAAAAATGTAAAATCACGAATATTACAAATACATGTACAAAACAAATGTATTACGATTGGTGTCAGCAAACTAACACAGCTACTCACATGCAGCTCGTCTCTATAGCGACGTCTGATTGGGTGTTTTGAATTGCACAGTGGAAGTTGGTAATTACGTGGAGGTGAGGTAATTTTAATAACGGGGCTGTGAGGTGTTTTTAATAATTTGGCGTTTATATGTTGGTGAGGCGTTTTGAATCATGTGGCATGTACATGGTTGTGTGAGGTGTTTTGAATTACGTGCTGGTGAGGTCAAGTATTTAACATACTTATGGTCATATTTAATGTACGTCAATGCAGTGTCTGTCACGTCCTGTCACATAACTGAACTATTCGCTCAAACTCTTGCGAAATTTTCCCAAACATCCAGTCTGCATGTACCCCTCCCATGTGCAAGTGCTAAGCAGTTACTCATGAAATTTTTTTGAAGGTGATGTCATGGCAACTTCAATTGCTTATAAAAATGTAATAACATGAATATTACAAATACATTTCTGCAAAAGAAATGTTTGTATTATTGGTGTAAATCATAGCACAGCAACTCACGTGCAGTCGTTATACAACACAACAACAACAGGCATTTTAAGGCCATTTTCCCTGCAAAAGCGGGGGATAGCCTTGCGGTCCCCATGACAATCTTCTCCATTTTGCCCTATTTTCTGCATCTCCCCTTGTTAACCCCCTTGCCCGCATTTCTTCTTCGACCTTCTTTAGCCAAGTCTTTCTCAGTCTTCCCCATCCTCTACTTCCTTCTACATTCATTTCCATCACTCTTCTCAACCAGTCACTTTCATCCTTCCTCAACACATGACCAAACCATCTAAACCTGTTCCTCTTCACAGCATCAATCACAGGCTCTATTCCCAACATCTTTCTCAATTCATCATTTGTCTTCTTCTCTCTCAGCGATACCCCGCACACCCACCAAACCATTCGCATTTCCACCCTTTCCAGCCTTCGTTGCTGCTCTACGTTCATTACCCATGTCTCGTTCCATAAATCATAACACTTCTCACACATGCAGCATACACCTTTCCCTTCAGCTTCAACGACACTCCCCTCCTCATCAGCACGCCACTCAGTTCCCGAAACTTCTTCCATGCACATCTCACTCTAGCAACCGTTGCCGAGTCAGATCCACCTTCTCCATTCAGCATGTCTCCGAGGTAGCAAAATGTTTTCACACCTTCCAGCTTCACGCCGTCTCCAAGATCCAACTCAACATTTCCTCAGCTCCCTCTGTGCACACCTTACATTTGAATGTAGCTGCCACACTGGTTAATGACCCTCTCAAACCACTACATTTTTGATGAACCCACTCAGCGCACATTGGACATTGAATGAAATTCACTCCGACACACTTCCTGCACACAGCACACGGCCACTTCCCAGTTCTTTCCACCTCACCACATGCTTTACCACTTGCAATCACCTTCGTCTTTCCGATATTCACCTTCAGACCTTTTGTCTCCATACATTCCTTCCACTTGTTCATCTTCTCCTTCAGTCCATCCATACTTTCTGCAATCAACACCAGATCATCTGCATACAACAACTCCCACGGTAAACCCTCGTTTACGGTCTGAGCCAGCACCTCCATCACAGCTACAAATAGTAGTGGACTTAGTACCGACCCCTGATGCACTCCCACATTCACCTCAAACTCACCACTGTTCCCGTGCTTCGTCCTTACAGCTGTGCGCGCTCTTTTGTACATTGCCATCACTACTCTGATCAACCATTCCTCCACTCCTAACTTCCTCATTGCCCATGTCACTACTTCACGTGCAACCCAATCGAATGCTTCTCCAGATCAACAAACCCAAGAAACAACTTCTTCCTCTTCTCCATATACTTCTCCTGCAACTGCCTCACAATAAAAAGCACGTCTGTCGTTCCTCTTCCTGGCATAAATCCAAACTGCATTTCATCAATCTTCACTCAGTCGTTATCCTCAGTTAAAACAAGGCCGTCTCTATGGCGACGTGTGATGAGGCATTTTGAATTGCACAGCGGGAGTGTGTAATTTTGATCGCTCAATGGTGAAGAATCACTAAAATTCTCAGTTCCACATCTGGATCTTCATCAAAATCTAATAATTTCGTCTTTGTCACACACCCAACCTCTCTACCAAATTCCGTCCGAATCCGTCAACGCCAAATTCACAATGTCACACCAAATTCCGTCACAACGTTGAGATATCTTGTTCAGACAGACAAACAAACAAGCCGGGGTGAAAATATAACCTCCATCCTCTTTCGGTGGCGGAGGTAATGAAGCAACTCATGGCATGTTTACTCCAAAAATGCGGTACCTTTGAAACAAAGTTTGGTGGGGATACATTCCAATTGGATAAGAGGGGAGTTATGTAATAAGCGGCTTGGAATTGCTGTGTATTTCTCAGTTTGATAAGTTTGGCTTTTGTTTCAAATGAGTCGAGGAGAGGCGAGGAGATGAGATAAGCATTGACATCACAAAGTGCTCGCCGAATCAGCTTACCACTCGTGTCAGCGAGACAAATGCCGTCAATTTCATCATCGGCGGCCCTTTCATCTCCGTCAACATCATCATCGTCCAGCAGGATCTCATCGGGGTTCAAAGAAGAATTCCCTGATAGGTCAGCACTGCTGAAGTTTACAATGAGGGACGAATTGGATGCTTCAGCAAGTCCATGGCCAGCCCTGCATGGAAATGCACACATGGAACCAACATTTCTACAATGGATGATAAATTACGGCAAATGGAATACAACACCATGTTTACCAATAAAAGGTAATGGAGAGAAAAATTGCACAAACAAAAAAAAAAAATCTTTAATTTTACATGATCTAATGCTAGAAATAAACGCATATGCACGCAGACATGCACGCACACACACGCGCACACACACACACACACACACACACACACACACACACACACACACACACACACACACACACACACACACACACACACACACACACACACACACACACACACACACGACAAAGCCGGGAATTCCCAGGGCATTGTGGTTACGAGCGATGCCACAACAATGGCACAACATTTCTCAACACGCTAAGAGCAGGGAATTCCCCAAGGAGGAATCCCTCCTCCCCATGGATTGTCCGTGCTCGTATTCTTTTATAATGCTGAGGGTTAAGCAAGGAAGCGGCAGGTACCATTTTGAAAGTGTTTGGTAGTACTGGGCCGGGGTTTGAACCTCCAACCTCCCAGACGATTGGTCTAACAATTACACCACGAGTCTGGCTTTGTAAATGGAATTCAGTTTTAATGCAAATTAAAATTTCGACGCAATTCAGTTTAATGCTTTAACAGTTTTAATGCTCTTCCACGAGCCTCGATCTTGTATACAAAATAAATAAATAAGAAGAAGAAGAAATAAAAAATGCAATTCATTGCTAAAATAAACCCGAGGTTACACAGAGATTCTAACATCCGGGCACCTTCACACAACTGCCTGCTTTTGTCAAAATAAACTGTCGTAGCTTTCACGCTTCCAAGTAACGAAGACAAATGAAGAGCTATTGATGCAAACGCATTGAATAAATGTGAAAAGGCCTCATATTGTCTGCACCAGTCTGCTTTAACACAATGATCACTGAAGGTAGCAGTGCCAGCCCAAAGTCACCACCGGGCTCACCGAGCTGCTGCCAAGATGAACACATCTGTAAGTCCCAGGCGGCGACAATAGGTGGCCGTCTGTGGGCTGGGTACAGGAACAGGTGGCTTAACCTTCCCCCCTACAATATTCTTCGGGGAGTAGAATGGAACCGTGGGTGAGAAACTGGTTGGAACAGCAAGATCACCGCTCAGGAGGTCACGAACACGGGACAGGTCATCAGCACAAAGCTTCACAACGCTATGGGCGACAGAAAGCACCATCATCACCACCAAAACAATTTCAGATAACAGAAATTATCTTGTGAACCAAAACAAAATATTGCTACTGATGTGTCTCAGGTGTAATTGGTTTTTAGTTTATACTAGTTATTTCCATAGTACATGTTCAGCATAAGTGTACGTAACATGTGTATGCCAGGCAGTGTCAAATTTGTTTTTCTTAAGTTTCCTTCACCTTCCCTCCCAGACAGCTCATATCTACAAAACGATATACCCACCTTTGTGTTTATATGGTTTTCCCCATTGTGAGGTGTTGGTATGTTTTCCTTAAATAAATAATGGCAGTGCAAGATTCCACATGGCCTGGACACAGTGAAAAACTGGTATTTGTGGCGCAAGGCAGCCACCCGGATAGAGGCACCGAGAACCATGTACGTCCCCGTAGCAGGTGTACGTCCCCGTAGCAGGTGTACATCCCCGTAGCAGGCATGGGCCCTGATCATAGAGCACCACAACTGGGACGACCCGATGGCTACAATACTGGTGTCAGCGAGATATGGACCGAAGGTATGAGAAATCGCACCTCAGGAGAAATTGCTGAGCGCGATTGGCACTACAAATTAATTGCGATGAGCGATCAAAGTGGCTCGAACCAGGGGGCCCACTGGACTGATGCCACTATAGCCTCGGCCAAAATGCAAGCAGAGGGGTCGTTATCGAGTGCTGTGGTGTTGCCCCCACTACCCAGTAGCCCCATAGACTCCAATAGCTATCCCGGTGCCTCCAACTGAATCAGCAGTGGGGGGTAACAGGCCGGCATTACTGCAGCAGCAGGGCGATAGCCAGGAAGTGATGGCCAATGTTAACAGCTGATGGCTGCCATGGAAGCAGCCCAAGTCGAGAGGACGGAAGAAATCAAGGCCAACCATGAGGAATGGCGGAAGCCTGGCAGATGTGCGTAGTTCATAGCAAGGACTGACAGATTAGGAATAGCATCGGAACGGGAGTTAGAGGGAAAGAAAAGAATGGGAGCGCCAGTTGGGGATCTAGTAGCCAGAGCCAGGAGGTCAAGAGGAGAGTTAGAACAGGCCATGGCAGATGAGGTCAGTGGACGTACTTAGGTGGAGATGTCTGCGGCATGTGCGACTCTGCACGTGCAGGGATCCATGCCGGAGAAACATGATTGCGGGCGGCGTCCGGCAATGGACACCAGGTATGTGGATAAATGGTGTGAATGGGGAACAGGGGTCCAGATAACATGAGTTTGGACAGGGACGCTTCCCAAGGTGCATGTAGATGTGAAGGAGCCCAGCACATGAACTACCCGAAGCCGCAGCGAAGGTCTGTGTGGTCCATTGAATGGCCGGTTTACAAACTATGCTTTTCGGTGCACATCGACCTTTCTTGCCGAGAGATTGAAACCACATGGCCTGTGCATACTGGGCCAGCTGTTGCAGAGGGAAAGTGTGCATGTGCATGTACGTGGTGAGCGACAAATGCGGGGCACCTGTGCAAGGTGAAAAAAATGGAGGAACGCAGATGGGAGAGCCACCTCTGGCGACAGACTGTATAGCAGCAGTTTTAGAGTGGCTTCCCGAGGGATTAACAAGCACAGCTCCAGCTCAGGGTGAACCGAGGGCCGCATGTGGGAGCATGCATGCCCCTGGAGTGTAGTTGGAATTTAACTTGCATGCTCACTCCATGGTTTATGGAAAGCTTAGAGTACAAAAAGGAAATGGCACCATGTTAGCCCCAGTAAGCCTTGGAGAGAAGGATGGGGCTGAAAGGTAAATCGGAGAAAGGGAAGGATCCCCCACGAGCCCTGCAGAAATGGAGGGGGAAGCGAAAAGATAAATTTGCATGGTCCCCCCATGAGTATTGGCAAGAAGGTGGAGGAACCATAACTGTCAGGGATGGGCCACGTAGGGACCCCTAGGTGAGTGCACAGCAGCCCGTGCAACGTGCATGGAGGACCATGCAGAGAGCTTAGCGAAAGTGGGCATGGTGACCGCAAGGCATGGGGTCCCGTAGCAAGGGCGTTGGGCGTGGAGGCCGAGGACGAGTTCTCTCAGGATTTAGATGACGACACAAATCGACGGGGTTTCAAATAATTAGCCCATTGCCCTTGCAGCGGAAAACTGGGGTTTCCAATCACTTCTGTGTCTGCCTGTGAACATATGTGTCTGGCTGTCCATCTGTCTGTCCAGGCCATAACGTTTTTACCATTTTTTGGTAAAAAAAAGAAAAAAAGAAGCTTTTATCAAATTGTCACCAGTGTTATTATGAGAAAAAGCGTTACGCCTAGGTCCCCCGTCGGTGAAGTGATGTGAGTTGACAAAGTTTAAGACGCAGAAAACATGCTATGATATGATATTTCGCTCACAAGGTTCAGACCTACATGGAGGTGGCTATATTGGATTTTGACATGGCCACCCAATTTTCAATAGCCTTCTTCCTTATGCCTAGATGCACCCACACACCAGATTAGAAGTTGGTACTTCGCTTATTTTTCAAGATATTCTGCTCACAAGGTTCAGACATACATGGCGGTGGCCATATTGGATTTGACGTGGCGATCCAATTTTCAATAGCATTCTTCCTTGCGCCTAGATACACCCAAACACCAGATTAGAAGTTGGTGCTTTGCTTATTTTTCAAGATATTACGCTCACAAGGTTCAGACATATATATGGTGGCGGCCATCTTGGATTTTGAAGTGGCGACCCAATTTACAATAGCATTCTTCCTCATGCCGAGATACACCCACACACCAAATTAGAAGTTGGTACTTCGCTTATTTTTCAAGATATTCATCTCACAAGGTTCAGACATACATGGCGGTGGCCATCTTGGATTTTGACGTGGCGACCCAATTTTCAATGGCCTTCTTCCTTATGCCGAGATACACCCACACACCAAATTAGAAGTTGGTACTTCGCTTATTTTTCAAGATATTTCGCTCACAAGGTTCAGACATATATATGGTGGCGGCCATCTTGGATTTTGACGTGGCGACGCAATTTTCAATGGCCTTCTTGCTTATGCCGAGATACACCCACACACCAAATTAGAAGTTGGTACTTCGCTTATTTTTCAAGATATTCATCTCACAAGGTTCAGACATACATGGCGGTGGCCATCTTGGATTTTGACGTGGCGACCCAATAGATACACCCACACACCAGATTAGACGTTGGTACTTCGCTTATTGTTCGAGATATTTCGCTCACAAGTTTCAGACATATATATGGTGGCGGCCATCTTGGATTTTGACGTGGCGACCCAATTTTCAATCGCGTTTTTTTTCTTTGTATACAGGATCGAGGCTCGTGAAAGAGCTAACATTAATCACACAAAAAAATCAAACAGACACATAAAACATATAATAAAGGGAGCGGGAGACAAGATGGGGAGAGAGGGGGAAGCACACAAACACTACATTTGAGAGCAGGGACATCGAGAGATCTGTGTGAGGGAGAGGGCTTGGGGGGAGGAGGTGTGGGAAGGGGGGGGGGCGTTCGTACTTATGCAGAGATACACCCACACCCCGGATTAGAAGTTGGTACTTCGCTTATTTTTCAAGATATTCATCTCACAAGGTTCAGACATACATGGCGGCGGCCATCTTGGATTTTGACGTGGCGACCCAATTTTCAATCGCGTTCTTCCTTATGCCTAGATACACCCACACACCAGATTAGAAGTTGGCACTTCGCTTATTTTTCAAGATATGCAGGTTACAAGGTTCAGACATACATGGCATCAGACATACATGGCGGTGGCCATCTTGGATTTTGACGTGGCGACCCAATTTTAAACAGCGTTCTTGCGTGTGCCTAGATACACCCACACACCAGATTAGAAGTTGGTACTTCGCTTATTTTTCAAGATATTTCACTCACAAGTTTCAGACATATATATGGTGGCGGCCATCTTGGATTTTGACGTGGCGACCCAATTTTCAATAGCATTCTTCCTTTTGCCGAGATACACCCACACACCAAATTAGAAGTTGGTACTTCGCTTATTTTTCAAGATATTCATCTCACAAGGTTCAGACATACATGGCTGGGCCATCTTGGATTTTGACGTGGCGACCCAATTTTCAATAGCGTCCTTCCTTATGCCTAGATACACCCAAACACCAGATTAGAAGTTGGTACTTCGCTTATTTTTCAAGATATTCATCTCACAAGGTTCAGACATACATGGTGGCATCCATCTTGGATTTTGACGTGGCGACCCAATTTTCAATAGCGTCCTTCCTTATGCCTAGATACACCCACACACCAGATTAGAAGTTGGTACTTCGCTTATTTTTCAAGATATGCAGGTTACAAGGTTCAGACATACATGGCGGCGGCCATCTTGGATTTTGACGTGGCGACCCAATTTTAAACAGCGTTCTTGCTTGTGCCTAGATACCCCCCCTCCCCCCCAATTAGAAGTTGGTACTTCGCTTATTTTTTAAAATATTTCACTCACAAGGTTCAGACATATATATGGTGGCGGCCATCTTGGATTTTGACGTGGAGACCCAATTTTCAACAGCGTTCTTTCTTATGCCGAGATACACCCACACACCAAATTAGACGTTGGTACTTTGCTTATTTTTCAAGATATTCATCTCACAATGTTCAGACATACATGGCGGCGGCCATCTTGGATTTTGACGTGGCAACCCAATTTTCAAGAGCGTTCTTCCTTATGCCTAGATACATCCACACACCAGATTAGAAGTTGGTACTTCGCTTATTTTTCAAGATATGCAGGTTACAAGGTTCAGACATACATGGCATCAGACATACATGGCGGCGGCCATCTTGGATTTTGACGTGGGTTGCACCCACACACCAAATTCGAATGCGGTCCATCGCTTACGCACGCACGCACACACGCCCGCCCGCACGGATGGACGGACGGACACACGGACGGAGGGGAAAGCGATAGTCCCCCTTTCGCTCCGCTGAGCGACGGGGGACAATATGGAGAAGACAAATTAATAATTTAGTCAAAAGGTCAGCATCACATAAAATTGCCAATATTCATCCAATTGACCTGAAATTGTAATAATTTCACATGATTGGTTCACGAATCAAAAGCTAGAAGCAGATTGTTCTTTTTTAGATGAAAAGGTCAAAAGTCAAGGCTGCATAAAAATCGTCAGTTTATTTTATTTTTAGCCGTTTTCGTTTTGTTTAGTATACGAAGAAAGAAGAAGAAGCATAAATACAAAGCGCATGCGGATGGGCTTTGTATTTTTCCGAGGATTTATACTTTCATTTTTAATTGGTTGACAGGATACAGTAGATGCCTTCCTCTTCTCATCCTGACAAGATTATGAATGGGTGAGGAGTTGATAAGGTGAATGTGAATGAGGTACGTGGACCTAAAATGTTTAGGAATAAATATTGGACGAATGGTGTATTGAGTTGGATCTTGGAGACGGCGTGAAGCTGGAAAGTGTGAAAACATTTTGCTACCTAGGAGACATGCTGAATGGAGAAGGTGGATCATACTGAGTGGAAGTTTCGGGAACTGAGTGGCGTGCTGACGAGGAGGGGAGTGTCGTTGAAGCTGAAGGGAAAGGTGTATGCTGCATGTGTGAGAAGTGTTATGATTTATGGGAGCGAGACATGGGTAACGAAGGCTGGAAAGGGTGGAAATGCGAATGGTTCGACGGATGTGCGGAGTATCGTTGAGAGAGAGGAAGACAAATGATGAATTGCGAAAGATGATGGGAATAGAGCCTGTGATGGATGCTGTGAAGAGGATCAGGTTGAGATGGTTTGGTCATGTGTTGAGGAAGGATGAAAGTGACTGGTTGAGAAGAGTGATGGAAATGAATGTAGAAGGAAGTAGAGGACGGGGAAGACTGAGAAAGACTGGCTAAACATGGTTGATGAAGAAATGCGGGCAAGGGGGTTAACAAGGAGAGATGCAGAAAATAGGGCAAGATGGAGAAGATCGTCATGGGGACCGCAAGGCTAACGCCCGCTCTAGCAGGGAAAATGGCCTTTAAAATGCATGTTGTTGTTGTTGATGGTGTAAATAGGGTGTGAATCATGAAGAAGAAGCACACCGCTGTGGAGAGGGAATCCCCATTTAAAATGGGTGTAGGGGATTCAGCTGGTTTGAAACGTGGATGCTGTTCCGTTATTGGTGCTGGAATAAGTAAAGTTTTGTTTATTGGGTGCAATAATTCGTTGACAGGCTGGGGGTGTGGCTCATTGAGTGTAGGTATTTGGGGAGGGGCATCTTGGGTGCTCAGTGTGCACTGGGTCCAGAGGGGCGACCCAGAAATTTGTGAAGTGGGCCCAAACACCGAAGAGAGCGCTGGAGGTGCCACGGGCTAGAAAGGGAACTTGCGAGAGCCAGAGAGAACTCTCCAGAACTCGGAGTGGAGCAGGTAGCTCGGAAATGGCCCCAGCAGCCCAGGGATGACACATTTGGGAAGCAGGCAGAAGCCTGCAGAGAGAGCCATAAGAGAGATATTGTGCTTTGGCAAAGAAAATAAAATTTTAGAGCCAGGCACGCACGCACTTGTTAGGGCACCAGCACGTGGGATGGCGGGTCAATTGGTTACATTGAACCACAGTAAAGTGGGTTTAAAGTAAAATGAAAAAGTGTTTTTGCAAAAGTTACGTCAGTTGGAGATGCTTCCCCTTCGTATCATTGTAAATGTTAGACTACCATTTGGACTACCAAGCCACCGAGACAAACTGAGTGGGTAATTTTTTTTTGTGATGACCCATTGCATTCCAAATTGTTAGTGCAGGGCTCGCTCCGCTAGCGATCCAGGTAAGGCCATGCCACTTCATCATGTTATAGTCACGACACGTGCCTTGATCTTCTCTTGGAAGATAGATTAGTTTGACGGAATTAGCGGGCCCGGGAGGGATATATTAGCCAAGAGCGGTTTAGAGAGGATGGAGTTCGAGATAGGATAGAGGGAATAGCTGGGCAGCTCGGGTAGAGTAGGTTGGGGCATAAGCCAGCCATCCTATCTGCTGCAATCACATGATCTTACCATCACGTCATTCATCTGCCGGTTCACGACATCTACTGGCCACTCACTTGACTTGCCACTTCAACAACACTACCTTCCTGTAAGCCATGCCATCTGCCAGGTCGTGCTGCTCACCTGCTGTGGCACCTGCTGCCACTTATCTGCTGCATCATTTTGCTGGGCCTTAAAAGCCAGAAGACAAAACTCGTTTCAAGGCCAAATGCCTTTTATTTCTTGTTGAGCCACAAGTGCCGTTTGCTTGCTCGTGTTGGGCTACATGGGCCAAAGACACCACCAGTAGAAAAATCACATGGGCCCTTGCTAATCCTCAAGTTATGGAGAGGCTGCTTGGGCCAGGGACAGGCCTTGTGGTCAGTCACCAAGGACACTTGAAGTGCCGGACAAAAGACCTCAATAGACAGCGCCAGGGTGTGTAGTTATCTCCGTAGTATAGTTTAGTCATCTCTGCAGTGAATGTAACAGAATAAGTGTGAAGTGAAATCAAGTGTCACAAAAGTATTACTTTTGTATATTTTTGTTTGACTCTATTTTGGCAACTATGGAAATGAAGGTTTCTTTGAATTGAATTGAAAACTAATTCATCGTGATATTAGATATTCAGTGTTTTATGTGATATATAGATGATGTCCACCCTCCCTAATGTGTGAGTCCCAAAAAAAAAAACTGCAATCATTTTGAGCCTGTTTTATGTTCTTTTAAGCGAAAGACCAGGCCTTTAGGCACAGGTTTGGATGGGAGAAGTCAGCTCGACAGCTGTAGCCGTTGTTGTGCACCAGACCACCAGGGTGAAAGGTCAGGATGGGGCATCATGCCCCCATGGCCCAATGATGAACGAAAGGGGAGGGGAGGGATGCAACAAGTCATGGGTGACGGAGGCCGGAGCTATAAAGGTGGGTGCGCCGAGAGGCAGCAGAGCAGAAGCCTGGATTCAATTGCGTAATTCGCTTGAGCTGCCATTCCAGAGCATGCCCAGACAGCCAGAGGCATGCCCTCTCCTCTCGAGCCGGAACAACCGGGACACAGTGACTCGTTCCCAGCAGAGCAGCCGGAATCTGTAACTTTCAACCATTCTGCCTGGTTCTACCGGCCATCGCCCGGTATTTGTCGTCTCCAGAATCCCTCTGCCTTTCTATTGTATAAATGATTGGGCCCCAAAAGGCTTAAGTTATTGTGGATCTTCTGTTCATCGTTGCTTCGTGGGCACGTATCAGTAAGGGTTAAGGGGTTTCTTGGTGATTCAGTGGAATTGCTACTTTTGTATTTCCTTCCACCACGCGGCACGCACCATTATCACTACAATTAAATATACCTGATCGAAGGGTGAATTTGAGCCGTGGTGATCGCCCTTCCAATTAGGAAAGTCCATTGTTGATCAATGGTGTTGATCCATGGTGTTGGCTTAGTGGTTAGGGTGCCGGCTCGGGATCCTAGGATCCTGGGTTCGAATCCCGGCCGATCGCTGAATTAACGCCAGGGGGGTTGACTCAGTCTGTCATCCTCCTGAGGTCGGCAAATTGGGTACCAGCTTGCTGGGATGAATGATCCCGGTGTGTACCCCGGTTTAGAATAGGTACACCGTATCCCTGCGCATCGTAAGAGCGTGACCAAGGGTTGGCGTCAGGAAGGGCATCCGGCCATAAAAACATTGCCTCAAACAGGGAACCATGATTGTCATGGGGCCCGCAAGGCTAAGCCCCGCTCTAGCGGGGAAAAATGGCCTCAAAACGCTCATTCATTCATTCATTGTTGATCAATTGTGAATGGCAACAAACGCCATGCATCCACACGGTGCCGTGCTCCTCACCAGCTCAGCCTTTAGAGGCGAAGTGCGTGGCACAAATTAGCATAACGTATCGGCCGACTTGGAGGTCCCATCAGTAAGGTATCATGATCCGGTTCGGGGTCTTTGACTCAGCTGGCAGTTACGGCTGCTGTGGACAGTCCACTGGGATTCGCACCAGGTGACCCGACAGCTACAACAATAATATTCTCGTTGAAATTCAGGGACACCGTTAAAAAAACAAAAAAAAACACCATCCTCCAAAGCACGACAAATTCAATTACTGCCCAGGGAAAGATGAGCAAAACTGAATGTCACCGAGGAAGGGGTTCCTTGATGAATGTGTACAGTAATGAAAAAAATTAGCAAATTAGTGCGGGGGTCATGCTAACCTGTCTGGTGGTAACTGGTTGCGTGGAGAGGCACAGGTCAGATGGTCCGTGGCTTGCATGATCGCCAGCCACTCATCATATTCCAGCTTGGGAGGGGAGTTCCACGAGAGTCCCAGTTCCAGAACCTAATCCGGATGGGTTTAAGGATATCTTGGTAAAACACCAGCATGAACAGCACCTAATTATATTTGTATATCAAAAAATACTCAACAAAAGAAATATACAGGGGAAAAAAAATCTCTGATCAAAGAAAGCATTTTGCACGAACCTCACCTGGAGAAACTCCCGCCAGGGAAGACATTTATCCAGAGCGAGGAATTTAGTCACTTGTGGAGATTTCTGTCCGTCTTCCAGCTACAGCAACAAATCACATTGAGAAATTCATGATAAGAGCAAAGGATGCGGTCCCTGTGATTATTTGGTGGGCCTTGTGGTCATCTAATCAGCCCAGCCCTTTGAATCAATGGAAGGTTTGCTTCCAAGGTGCCCCTGGTAACCCAGCTGGTTCTAATGTACCTGGTGCTGGACAATGGTCGCATATTTAACATGGAGATGCGCCGAGAACCAATAAGACGGTTGTAGTTTCCTCAGGTTGTAGTTTCCTCAGCAATGCTCCAGCTGGAGGACTACCAAGCCTGCCCCCTTCCACTTCTTGAGCAAAGAACGGCTTCCTTCTGAGCAACCCTGCAACGCCGCTTCCCACCGTAACTCCCAGGGGCCAGTCATGACTGAGGAAAACATCTGGGGGATTGGAAAGCTGAAACAAGGAGGAAAATAATGAGGACTTGGAAATGCAAAGAATGTTGAAAGCAAAAGCTTGAGCCCTGGTGTTGGCTTAGCGGTTAGGGTGCCGGCTTGGGATCCTAGGATCCTGGGTTCGAATCCCGGAATTAACACCAGGGGGGTTGACTCAGCCTGTCGTCCTTCCGTGGTCGGCAATTGAGTACCAGCTTGCTGGGATGAATGATCACGGTGTGTACCCCGATTTAGAATAGGTACGCCGTATCCCTGCGCATCATAACAGCGTGACCAAGGGTTGGCTTCCGGAAGGGCATCCGGCCATAAAAACATTGCCTCAAACAGGGAACCATGATTGACATGGGGCCCGCAAGGCTAACCCCCGCTCTAGCGGGGAAAATGGCCTTAAAACGATCATTCATTCATTCATTCATGTTGAAAGAAAATGGAAGGCAACTGTGATCAAAAAAATAATAATCGCAGTGCAGGCTCGAGTACCATGGTAATGCAAGCATTGGTCACAGGTAAAGCCCACCTGCATGAGGCGATACACATCCAGGCTGCGGACGTGGTAGGCGCTCCGCAGGCAATCCTGCGAGTATGGTGGGCATTCAAAATGGCCTGCAATAGAGAAATGAAAATGTCCACTGTTGCCAAGATCGGTCGAATTAAAACTTGCGAAAAACTCTAGCGGTGTGGAGACACAAAAAGTTTCCATCACTGTCTACATCCAGGTGCACAAGCATTTCAACAAACCTTTGTGGTAATCGTGACCTTTGTAGATCCCAGAAAGGCCTGCTATCCGAATCCCACCAACACACAACACGCCAGCATACCCTGCACACATGTCACACAAAGGCAAATCAACCTCGTAATGTGCAGAAATTAATATTTTAAAACAACAACAGCAGCAGCAACAACAAGAAGCAAGACAAACAAACCTGCAGTCCTTGAGAGAACACGTTTTCAGTCCTGTGTGACTGCATCGCCACCGCAGTCCTCGGCCCATGACCACTGCCTACCAGGACCCTCTGGCTCGGTCGTAGTTGACCTGCAGGCAGCAGTCAAGGACCGAGGATGGAGACGAAGGTACAAAGTGCACCAAGCAAAACGCATCATCTCAGGAACCGCAGATCAAGAACCATTTATTTACAACACGCAAACAAACAAAAGAGAAGACAGGTTCCTGCTAGAACACAGCTCATATAGAATGAGGTTGTGTGTGAGGTGTCTCATGGAAAACACACCCATGTAGTAGACGTTTGGTGCCAACCATCCACCAAAAGGTAACTCCTGCAGATGGTTTGATGCCTCGTGGTTTCCTCCGATAAACACCGTCAGCACAGGAGCCTGCTTCTCTCCAGAATAATACCTGCGACATCAAGTAATGGCACGTACAATCAAAGTCCGTCATGCTGCACCGCCCCTTACAAAACCCCTCAATATGGGTCCAATAATGAAGGACTAGTGAGTGGTCAGAAGGGGAAGACTGCCAAAAGATGTTAAAGGTATGTAGATGTTATGTTATACCAAGTTAACAGTAACTATAGGATTAATATTACGGAAGATCAGACAAAGTGATCAAGGAAGTGAAATAAGTGGGGACAAGGAAATGGCTTTAATCTCCAAAAGGCACCAAGACATGCCAAGGCCTGCTGGAGCAAGACATGAAAGGCAGCAGCACTTGTATCCAATGCCTTACTAGAGCTGGAAGGCAGATGCTGGTGGTGAAGGGGAAGTTTATTTAATTATTTATTTATGTATATCAAGTCGAGGCTTGTGTAAGAGTCTTTCACGAACCAGCTGGCCACACCTGATGCTCGACTAAGGTCAGGGCAAGAATTTCTAATTTGTTCATGGTGTCGGCGCTGAGTGCACCTACTCTTTGTGAATGACATCGTGGGATCTTTAACGTCCACCAACTAGTGCCGAGAGACGGGACCCCAGTTTAACATCAATCCGAGGGATGGCACACTCATTGACAACTCGCCCTGCCCGTGGAACACCAGGATGACAGTTTATAGCTGGGTCAGGATTCAAATCCAGGCTAGACAGCTTAGGGACGAGTGTAGGTACCTACAGGCCATCCTGTCAGCCCAAATGAATGGAATAAATAAATGGCAGAAATCTCTTAAGACGGAATTCCATCTCCCGACAGAGACTGGACACTCATGGTATGGCTGGCTAAAAGGTGTTTGGTTACCTGTGGAAGTCTTGCATGTTTCGGTACTTCGGGGGTACAGCCATGCAAAGCAGGTCGCTCTCATTACGAACAGCTTGAAAGTCACCACAGCAAAGGAGGAGGTCCACGGGCTGCCCACCTTGCTGTACCGCCTCTGCCAGCTGCAATTAAAAAACATTTTCTTTGTGTACAAAAGGGAAGGAATAATAAAAGCTGTGAACATTCAATAGTTACTGCATTTCTGCCACCATAAGGTGCAACGTTACTCAAAGTGTTCCCAACATGGGTCCAAATAAATAAATAATTTGAGCAACAATCATTAAATAGCCCCGAGTGGGCTGATACCAAGTCGAGGCTCATATCAAGTCGCATCTCTTGAGGTTGTAGTTCAGAAGAACCCACCAGGAAGCCCCTTGATCCAAAATCGAGATATATAAGACCGAGCTATCCTGTGCACCATCACGTATAAGGGCTGTATCAGATTGCAGAGCAATTGGTTGGTAAATAAGGGACGAGTAGGGATCTGAAGTTTCAGTGGATACCCCCACCTCCCTCCTCCCCCCCCCCTCCGCCCCTATGATATGAAATATAAACATCGAAGCCCAGGCGATTGTGAGACCACTGTCTTGTATCAATGTGTCGAGTTTCAAAACAATAGGCAGAGAGTCAAGGGAGGAGTCGAAAAAATAGCAAAACGTTAACTGACGGATGACCGCATGGACGGACAGACATCCGGACATCATGACCCATTTTATAAGTTCATCTCTGAGAGTCAGGATGAGATGACCTAACAACATAACATACCCCAAAGTTTTTGTGCCCAAGTAACAACAAACCAAACTCACCGTTTCATAGATTTTGTCCAGCTCTCCATGACAGCAACCCTCCACAGCAACTTGCATGCCGCTTTCAGCCGGACGTGTCTTCCACCCCTGGCACCCACACAGGAGATGAGGGCATTGATTGTTATTAGAAGAGAGCAAGCATGCAATTATCTTCAGAAACAAACATTTCAAGGTGATCACCATAATTAAAAAATAAATCACACCCGTGTCCGAAGGATGTGGGTCAGTTTGGCATTTATAATATGAACCATGATCTTTCCTGGGAAAACCACATTTCCAAGCTGGCCTCCAAAGCCAGTCGCCGACTGGGCATCCTCCGTCGTGCGAAGTCCTTCCTTGGCACACCTGAGCTCCTTACCACATGCAAGGCTTTCATCCGCAGCTCAATGGAATACTGTTCTCCCCTCTGGGCCGGTGCTCCTGCCTCACACCTAGCTCGGCTTCACGCTGTTGAGGCCAAAGCGTTCAGAATCATTGGAATCTCCCGCGATGAAGCTAACTCCGAGGGCCTCTCACTCACTCACCGCAGGCAGGTTGGTGGTCTTTCTGTCTTCTACCGACTCCTCTCCGGCCTTGCTCCCCCAGTAGTCCTTGAGCCAACCGGCCATATTTTGAAGTGAATGCTCCGGCGGGGGGAGTAATTCTCATTATGATTTTCCATTAGACCAATGTCTCAAGTGTCAGAAAAGGTGTGATGGACATCTGAGAACGGTAGCTTAGTGCCCGGATGGACGCCATCTTTGAAACCACCCAGCTCGAAAATGCCCATTTGGTGGGGTACATTGTTGCACGTGTATCTGGACTTCTATACTAGCTATCGATGTGCGGTTGACGACTAAATATACGTCCGATGTGTACCGTCTAAATAAAAAATAATATGAAGCATTTTGTTTTAGATTAATTATTATAAAAATCAATTATCGAAAAAAAATCATATATTTTTCAATATTTTATTATTAGACTTGTACTTTTTTTAGTGAAACAACACTGGTATGATTTTCCAAATTATGCATTGTGCTACACCGTTTATCTGTCTATAAAAATAACTCAAAAACTAAAACATATCATCCACCACGAGTTTACAACAAATAAATGTAAAGAGGCATAAAATGACTTAGGCCGCCGCTGGCATTATCTATTCTGACGATAACGCAAGTTAGGAATGTCGTACGGAGAGGATTTTAACACCATACGATATCTAATAAGCAGGCGGAAATTGTTACATAGGAAATCTGCACTTTGGTGGCCATCTTGGATTTCAAAATGGCCGCCAATTATATTAATTATTCATTACTAGAGTTTGGAAAGACGTATGGAGCTGATTTTAACACCATACGATGTATATTCCTAATAAGCAAGCGGAGGTATCATTGAACATGTCATGTTTTAGTCAAATAACACCGGTATGATCTTCCAAATTATACATTTTGCTAAACCGTTTATCTGTCTATAAAGATTTTCAGGCAATTTGGCCTGCATTATAATAGAGAACAACATATGCTATACAATATACAGTGCACACAAAGTTAATCATCAGAGTCGCCATCAGAGTCATTGGCATCCTGAGCCACGATAGCATCATCCTGCACCATGTTGGAGCATCCCTGCAGCTTACACACAACAGTGCACTTCAACCCATTCAGTATGCAGGAGCAATCTGACGGTCGACACGTCCTTCTGCATGTGCATGAGATGAGATTCAAGACGACATCTGGAGCTGGTAGACCCGCCATCCATCGGATTGTGAGCGAACCGCCATCATCGAGTTCCCAACCATGTCCTGCTGATGGTGTTGGGACGTCTGGTAGGTTTTCAAGGCTGCGTCGCCAGATAGCCGCCTGATAGTTGGCCCTAAGCGTATGCTGCATCAAGGAGTCTTCACAAGGCGGCAATTGTCCAGATTCGATCTGGCCCTTCTTTGCACAGAACATGTGATAACGGAGCGAATTAACACCGACGATCTCCGTGTTCTTGGCGTACAGCTGACACGTGAAGGCCTGAATGCTATTGAAGACGTCTGTTGGTACATTCCACGAAGATCCCAGATCTGTGAATGCTTGAAGATACAGCTCATTCGCTAGCACAAGCTTCAAAGCCTTTATCTTTCCTTGGCTAGCCAGAGCACTCACAGTGTCACACCCGCTCCATGCATGAAGCCCTGGCAATGCACTGCAAACTCCAGACCCCAATACCGCAGCCAACTTTCCAACGTCGATCATTCTGACTCGAACCTTTGTTCCTCGTCTGATGAAGAGCTGACTATTGATGGTTCTGCTGAGATGAAGACTGATGATCAGAACGTCGGTGTCATCTGCCACTAAGATGATCGTCTTGTAGTGGGTAGCGGCGTGCTTTGCGTGGAGAAACATACGCGTGTCTGCTTCCTCGTGGCTACATTCGAGTGCTTGCACCAACTTCCACCTATCGCGGGTCAGTACCACACATTTTTCACCACAGGTGACATACAGTGTTCTGTTGCCTAGCTTTTCACGATTTGTTTCATGTTTCCACGACTCCGCCAGAAACACAACCAGTTTCTCCTTTGTCTGGCTGCAAGCAAGGAGACGCCGCCAGTTCATGATTTTGTGTGCGGGTCTGATCTCGCTGAAACTGATGCCTTCATTTGAACCGCGGTTCACACGCTCAGCTGCTTTGATGGATTCTTCTGTGTATGTGTCAAAGACAACATCGATGCGCTCACTGCCTTGACCAGCGTGAAGCGCTGCAGCAAGGATGCGGTCAGATAGTTCTTCGAACGTGTCGTTCTCGCCATGCATCTTTTGTATGAGAGCCATCGCATCAATTATTGTTGCACTTCGCTTGTCAACGCTCTCGGCTGGTTCCACAAGACCTTCCATGTGTTTCGCAAGTGCAGCTTTGTTCGTTTTTTTCATTGACCCATCAACGTTTGCCAAAGACCATGGTAACGGCCCTAGTGGGTGACAAAGGACAAGTTGCATGTCGAGGTTCCTTGTCTTGGCGATGAGTATCATGGTGGCAAACAGTTGTCTGTCAGCTCTCAGGACGATCTCCTTGTTTGTGCCCTTCACAACTTTCTGCTTGATCTTACCAAAGGTCTTCAAGTTTAGCTTGTTCAATGTGTCATGAAAGCCTGTTCCCTCTTCAAGACGTTTCTGGAAGCTTTGATACGCCGCTTCCCCCTTTTGCAGGGTGTTGAGTAGGTCATTAGAAACGTCCTCCCTCGCAGCCGCTCCGGTAGATATACTGAGAAGACATGACGGATCATCGGCGAATGGATTGGTCCAGTCATTTTCCAGTAGATCACAGATAGCTGTGACGCCAGACTCATCACGTTTGATGCGAGAAGTAGACAAGTCAGGGTGCTTGGCGTGAGATGTGTCGCTGCCATTCACAAGGATAGTTTCTCGTAGTTGCCTCAGTGCAGTAGCCCGATTTTCTGCAGTTAGATAGTATCGTGACACAGCCCCTTGTCGAAGACTAAAACCTCGTGTTCCTCCAGCTGTTTGCGTATCTTTGTTTACTGTTTCTTCTGTTGTCTGATCAACAGCGATTCTGGCAAATGGATTCCCTGGTCTAAGCTGTACGGAGAAGTAGCCTTGATTGAAATGCCTGTACAACTCGGGGCATGTTTCGTGGAGTTGCGTCATCTGTGCATAGTACACTGGTAGATATCTAGCATAGTTCACCTTGTTCATTGCGAAACACCAAGGGATCACTCTTCTGACACAAGCCAAGTGAAGCATCCAGTCGCCTTCTCTATCCGCACGAATCAACCCCAGCAGGGTCTCTACCATATCAATATACATCATCCAGAAGCGAGCCAGGTCTCCATGTTTGGTTCGCAGAAAATGTAGGTATTTCGCGAACATGTCAAAGCTCTGTACACATGAATCATCATCGAGAGCAGCAGCGAGAGTCTCGTGGCAAACATCCTCCTTGATGCTGCGAATTTTGAGGTCAGTGCTTCGAATCTGGGGTTCCTTGTCAGGATGATTGCTTTCTATCCACACCTGGAAGCCCTTCCAAATGATGCGCATTAGTGCCTCGTACATCAACTTGTGGAGTCGCACAGCACGGTTGTATTGCTTGCCTTCCAGAACCCTGTTGATGGAACCTTCAGCGATTACTCCTGACTCAACAGCTACATCCCGAAGGCCTGCATCTCCAAACATTTTCCCAATGCTCGACATGAAGTTACAGATGGTATGGAAGTTCCCCATCATGAGCACGATTCTTCCATATCGATCGACATCTTTCCATGCTATTTCGGTCGCCTTAGCAAATAGTGCCTGGTCTAGCACCACCGGTATACGCTCAAGCTGAAGTGATGACATGATGTTCAGAGCTTCTCTGAGGATTTCTTGCACTGTTGCCATATCTGTGGCAGGCGCGTTTATAGTCGGCAGGTAGCCAACTACATCTTCCGTCACCTGAACACGATCTCTAGTCATGATGTTGAAACCAGTCCACGAACTGATTGTCTGGTCGCATGGTTCCAGCATGCGAGTCATAATCCATACGTGATTTCGGCGCTGCGCAAGGGATGTTGCGCCTGCAAGAGTGTCAGAAAGATCTGCAGGCTTGATTGCAGGTGGGCCCTCTCGTTTCCCACCGCTGTATATTGGAACTAAATCGCTGGATGACGGGATAGATCGCTTCTTATCTGATTTGGATACTGCCGATGGAGGTTGGGGCGGCAAACACGACTGCGACTTCGGTTGGACGATGATACCGTTGACGCGATGCGATGTTCCGCCACCACTCAGCGATTCCTCTAGCCTGTCGATGTTATCGAATGCTAATACAGTCGGGACCGAAGGGTGCACATGTGACGGAAGTGGTACTTTGTGTGCACTGCACTGTATATTGTATAGCATATGTTGTTCTCTATTATAATGCAGGCCAAATTGCCTGAAAATCTTTATAGACAGATAAACGGTTTAGCAAAATGTATAATTTGGAAGATCATACCGGTGTTATTTGACTAAAACATGACATGTTCAATGATACCTCCGCTTGCTTATTAGGAATATACATCGTATGGTGTTAAAATCAGCTCCATACGTCTTTCCAAACTCTAGTAATGAATAATTAATATAATTGGCGGCCATTTTGAAATCCAAGATGGCCACCAAAGTGCAGATTTCCTATGTAACAATTTCCGCCTGCTTATTAGATATCGTATGGTGTTAAAATCCTCTCCGTACGACATTCCTAACTTGCGTTATCGTCAGAATAGATAATGCCAGCGGCGGCCTAAGTCATTTTATGCCTCTTTACATTTATTTGTTGTAAACTCGTGGTGGATGATATGTTTTAGTTTTTGAGTTATTTTTATAGACAGATAAACGGTGTAGCACAATGCATAATTTGGAAAATCATACCAGTGTTGTTTCACTAAAAAAAGTACAAGTCTAATAATAAAATATTGAAAAATATATGATTTTTTTTCGATAATTGATTTTTATAATAATTAATCTAAAACAAAATGCTTCATATTATTTTTTATTTAGACGGTACACATCGGACGTATATTTAGTCGTCAACCGCACATCGATAGCTAGTATAGAAGTCCAGATACACGTGCAACAATGTACCCCACCAAATGGGCATTTTCGAGCTGGGTGGTTTCAAAGATGGCGTCCATCCGGGCACTAAGCTACCGTTCTCAGATGTCCATCACACCTTTTCTGACACTTGAGACATTGGTCTAATGGAAAATCATAATGAGAATTACTCCCCCCGCCGGAGCATTACTTTTGGTCTGGCTCAAGGACTACAGCTCTCTCTGTGCTCTGTCCCCCAAATATTCCTACAGGTCGCACAAGATCTGCCAGCAACCCTCTGATGGTTAAACTGCCGAAATCTCGGCTCTCTGCTCACCTTCACTCTTTCATTCCTCTTTTCTCCCGCCTCTGAAACAAACTCCCCCACTCCCTTCAATCCCACTCCTCCCTCCAGGTCTTTAAAACAGCTGTTCACCACCATCTCTTATCTTCCCCCATCCAAAACCTTGATCTTTTCTACCCCCGTTAATTCACCCCAGATCCACTTTTTTGAAATACCGACTTCTTTCCTGGAAGTCCTAGCAGTATCCATGTGTTTTTTTTTTTACCTGATACATGATTGATAATACTTCTACCAAGTTTGGTTAAAAATCCCTTAAGCACTTCTGAAGCATCACATTTTTACCTCACATGACCTTTGACCTCTTGATGGCAAAATCTAATCAGTTTTTTTTTTTTTTTTTTTTTTTTTTTTTGTATACAAGATCGAGGCTCGTGAAAGAGCTAACAATAATCACAAAAAAGACAAACCGACACACAAAACACAAAAAAACAAGGGGAGCGGCAGACAAGATGGGGAGAGAGGGGGAAGGACACAAACACAACATTTGAGAGCAGGGACATCGGGAGGACTTGGGGGGAAGTGGGAGAGGAATAAAACATATGAACGCTGCAAGGACTCTGGGGTGAATTACCGGGGGTAGAAAAGATCAAGGTTTTCGATGGGGGAAGATAAGAGATGGTGGTGAACAGCTGTTTTAAAGACCTGGAGGGAGGAGTGGGATTGAATGGAGTGGGGGAGTTTGTTCCAGAGGCGGGAGAAAAGGGGAATGAAAGAGTGAAGGTGAGCAGAGAGCCTAGACTTTGGCAGTTTAACCATAAGAGGGTTGCAGGCAGATCTTGTGCGACCTGAAGGAATATTTGGGGGACAGAGCACAGAGAGAGCTGGGGGAGCAAGGCCAGAGAGGAGTCGGTAGAAGACAGAAAGACCACCAACCTGCCTGCGGTGAGTGAGTGAAAGGCCCTCGGAGTTGACTACATCGCAGGAGATTCCAATGATTCTGAAAGCTTTGGCCTCAACAGCGTGAAGCCGAGCAAGGTGTGAGGCAGGAGCACCAGCCCAGAGGGGGGAACAGTATTCCATTGAGCTGCGGATGAAAGCCTTGTATGTGGTGAGGAGCTCAGGTGTGCCAAGGAAGGACTTCGCACGACGGAGGATGCCCAGTCGGCGACTGGCTTTGGAGGCCAGCTTGGAAATGTGGTTTTCCCAAGAAAGATCATGGCAGATAGTGAGACCCAAAAGCTTGAGCGACAGAACTTCTTGGAGAGGATTGTTGAGAAAGTAGATGGGAGGGTTGTCCAGTCGGTCCTTTCGGAGAGACATTGTAAGAGTGTGAGATTTGTCAGGATTGAAAGACATGTTCCACTTGTTTGACCAGTCTGTGATTTTGTCCAGGTCTGCAGAGAGTGAGGAGGCTGCAGACTGCCGATCTGAGGGATGAGGAATGGAGCGGCAGATAGTGGAGTCATCAGCAAAGAGATAGAGAGGATTTTCCAGAGAGTCGGAGAGGTCATTGATGAAGACCAGAAATAGCACAGGGCCCAGAACACTGCCTTGGGGAACTCCAGCCAGAACAGGAAGGGAAGATGAGAGAAATCCATTCAGGGCCACACGTTGCCTACGACCAGAGAGGAAATCCGCAAGCCATGAGTGGAGATTTCCCTGAATACCATAGGAGGTGAGTTTGGTGAGCAGAGCTGGGTGCCAGACTGTATCGAAGGCACGTGATATGTCAAGTGAGACAGCTCTGATTTCCTGTTTGGCATTGAGGACCTCCATCCATTGTTGAGACAGCAGAAGCAACATGTCCAGAGTAGAATGACCTGGTCTGAATCCAAATTGATGATCAGAGATCAAGCCATTGGAGAAGAGGAAGGATTTGATATCTGAAGCAATGATGGATTCCATGACTTTGCTGATAATTGGGAGCAGGCTGATTGGTCTGTAGTTGCAAGGATCTGTTTTTGCACCTTTTTTGTGTAAAGCGGTAATGTTTGCTGATTTCCAAGATGCTGGCAGATGACCTTGAGCAAAAGAGAGGGTGAAAAGAACAGAGAGAGGGTGAGATAG
This sequence comes from Myxine glutinosa, assembly GCF_964187855.1. Lineage (NCBI taxonomy): Eukaryota > Metazoa > Chordata > Myxini > Myxiniformes > Myxinidae > Myxine > Myxine glutinosa. The sequence goes on from NW_027616698.1 coordinate 162,116, forward strand.
AGCGGCAGAGCAGGATTTTAGGACCCGAGGGCTGATGCCATCTGGGCCAGTTGCAGAATCAGAGTCGAGGTTTGATAAAAACTTCTCCACCTTGTCAGGAGAGAAGGACACAGAGTCCAGGAGCAGTTGGGTTCGACTGGGAAAGGTGGGAACAGAGAGAGATGGGTTTGGGACACAAGATTTTGAGGCAAACACAGAGTTGAGGCATTCGGCTTTGTCACGTGCGGTGTCAACTGTGTAGCCATTTGAGGTAAGGGAGGGGATGGAGGGGGAACAAACACCAGAAACGGATTTGACCAGACGCCACCAGGATTTGGAGGAAGGAGACAGGTTTGAGAGTTCAAACTTGAGTGTGGAGAGATAGTGCTTCCTGGCACTCCTGAGGGTAGAAACACACTTGTTTCGAGCTTGGTGGAAGGAACTGAGATTGCCTTCAGTTGGATTTGCCTTCCAAGAGGCAAAGGCAAGTTGTTTCAGGGCAACTGCCTCACCACAAGATTCAGTGTACCATGGACGGGAGGAAGGGTAAGACAACTGAAGACGAGATGGGATAAATCTGTGCATGAGAGAGAGCAGTTTGCTTTGGAAGAATTCCCAGGAAGAATTGATGTCAGAGGCATTAGAGATGGGAGACCAGTCCAGTTGATGGATGGCTGCTTGCAGACCGTGCCAGTCGGCCTGAGTGAAATGCCAGACTCGTCGGCGCTGAGGAGGCTCTCTGAGAATGGCCAGTGAGATGTCCACTTTAACAAGCACATGATCAGAAGAACCGATTGGAGCAGAAGAAGAGCAGCAGACATTTGCAGGGAAGTTAGTCATAACCAAGTCCAGAAGAGAAGATACTCCATTGACTGAGATCCGGGTTGGGAAATTGACAGATTGTGTCAGTCCCAATGAGTCGCAGAAGTCCTTTGCTGAGGTGCCATGGCTGGTGAGAGATGAACCCACACCCAGCCAGCTGGCATGATGACAGTTGAAGTCACCACATATGAGGAAGAGAGAGTTTGGATGAGTTGATAGAAGTTGGTCCATGTTGTCCGACAGAGAAATGTAAATGGAGTCATCACTGTTTGGAGGACGGTACAGAACACATATGAACAAAAGGTGGGAGCGGAGAGGAAGCCGTAGCCAGAGGTACTCCTGTGGGTGGGGTGGAGAGAGGGCAGTGCAGGGAGAGTGAGGAAGAGAGTTTTTGATAAAGATAGCCACCCCACCACCAGGACGAGGATCAGGTCTATCGTACCGGAGGAGGGAGTAACCAGGAAGAGATATTAAGGAATCAGAGACATCTTGAAGGAGGAAAGTTTCTGTTAAGCAGATCAAGTCTGGATTTTCAGAAGCAACCTGAATGGAGAGATCAATCAGGTTTGAGCGAAGGCCCCGGATGTTTGAGGTCCATACCGTTAGTGAGGAGAGATGGGGAGCATCGGGTGCAGGACAGGGGAGGGGAGGGGTAGGGTCAGATGAAGGGTGAGAGGGGGATGTAGGAAGAGCAGTTGATAGTGTGTCAGAGATTACAGAGGAGTTACAAGAAAGGGAAGGATGAGGAGGACGAAAGGTTTGATGGTGATGGAATGAGGCACAGTGAGAGTTTGTTTGAGGGGGGGCAGAGGAAAGTAGAAGGTTGGGGGAGGTGGGGGTATGACATAGGAGGGAGAGGAAGTGGGGAGGAGGCAGCTTTGAGAAGGAGGTGGGAGGAGGGAGAATTTGGGAGGGATGGTTGGGGGGGAGATTTGAAGGGGAGGGGCAAGGTGGGAATTTAGAAAGTGGATGATTAATGAAAGATGCACATATATAACAAATTGGGTTTGTTGTGATTTTCAAGTTAGCGATTCGTTTAAGAACGATGGAGGAGGGATGGAATGAATGAGAATTTAGAGCATGGAGTGATTTGGAATCATAAGAGATTGAATATTTTTTTGAAATGGAATGAGATGAAGAGGAAATTGAAAGGAGCCTTTTAAATAAGAAGAAAAACAGCGTGTTGTAATAAACCACTGAATAAAACAATGAAGGGGATAGTTGAAACATATTTAAACAGAACTGTGAAGAACAATCGTATATTCACAAAAATACCAATGGGGAGAGGAAGCCTAGCGCGACGACCACGAGTCACTTGAACCAAATTCATGTTTGCATCATAATATATGCTTGCACCATGCTTGGTCAAAATACCATTACTGGTTCACAAGCTAGCGCATTAACAGTTTTTACCTAATAAGACCTCTGACCTTTAACCTCTTGACCCCATAATGTAATCAGTAACTCTTTGTATAATTTTTACACACTACAGGATTTTTGACGTTCTCCGCCCAAACAATCAACACGTCCCTCCGCCCAAATAATAAAGGTCCCTCCGCCCAAACAGTCAACACGTCCCTCCACCCAAATAATAAAGGTCCCTCCGCCCAAACAGTCAACTCGTCCCTCCGACCAAACAGTCAACTCGTCCCTCCGCCCAAACAGTCAACGCGTCCCTCCGCGCAAACAGTCAACTCGTCCCTCCGCCCAAACAGTCAACACGTCCCTCCGCCCAAACAGTCAACACGTCCCTCCGCCCAAACAGTCAACTCGTCCCTCCGCCCAAACAGTCAACTCGTCCCTCTGCCCAAACAGTCAACTCGTCCCTCCGCCCAAACAGTCAACTCGTCCCTCCGCCCAAACAGTCAACTCGTCCCTCCGCCCAAACAGTCAACTCGTCCCTCCGCCCAAACAGTCAACTCGTCCCTCCGCCCAAACAGTCAACTCGTCCCTCCACCCAAACAGTCAACTCATCCCTCCGCCCAAACAGTCAACTCGTCCCTCCGCCCAAACAGTCAACTCGTCCCTCCGCCCAAACAGTCAACTCGTCCCTCCACCCAAACAATAAACACGTCCCTCCACCCAAATAGTAAACATGTCCCTCCGCCCAAACAGTAAACATGTCCCTCCGCCCAAATAGTAAACATGTCCCTCCACCCAAACAGTAAACATGTCCCTCCACCCAAACAGTAAACATGTCCCTTCACCGAAATAAACATGACCCTCCACCCAAATAGTAAACATATCCCTCCACCCAAACAGTAAACATATCCCTCCACCCAAACAGTAAACATGTCCCTCCACCCAAACAGTAAACATGTCCCTCCACCCAAACAGTAAACATGTCCCTTCACCCAAATAGTAAAGGTCCCTCCACCCAAACAGTAAACATGTCCCTCCGCCCAAACAGTCAACACGTCCCTCCACCCAAATAGTAAAGGTCCCTCCACCCAAACAATCAACACGTCCCTCCACCCAAACAATAAACACGTCCCTCTACCCAAATAGTAAACATGTCCCTCCGCCCAAATAGTAAAGGTCCCTTCACCCAAACAGTAAACATGTCCCTCCGCCCAAACAGGAAACACGTCCCTCCGCCCAAACAGTCAACACGTCCTCCACCCAAACAGTAAACATGTCCCTCCACCCAAATATTAAAGGTCCCTCCACCCAAACAGTAAACATGTCCCTTCACCCAAATAGTAAAGGTCCCTCCACCCAAACAGTAAACATGTCGCTTCACCCAAATAGTAAACGTGTTGCCATCAATGGAACCTCGTCGTCCCCTCTCCCAAAGCCAGTATCTTGGACCCAATCATGTTCATCTTCACGATAAACGACGTCTCCAATGTTCTGGAAAACCCTCTGCTCCTTTTTGCACATCACTCCACATCGTGTGGCGCAGCAGCTCCGAATTAGTCTGTTCGGCGGACACTGCAGCTACATTACTCTCTGCTAACCTGGACACGACGACATAATGATTAATGTTCTGATAGAACACACACAACCTTTCATTTATTTTCGTCAAATTCGCCCTAAACAAGACTGACATCCACAAAAGGTGAAGGGCTACAGAGAAGAAGAGGAAAACCGGCAAAACCTTCACCTCATCCTGAAAGAAGGAAACCTCTTCACACGAAAACGGGCAAAATAAGCTTTCCTACCACCATTGGGTGTTTTGTTTTCGGAGACACCATTTCCGTACTGACTACTGGATGTCTGCTGGCTCCTGAAGGGAACTCATTCACCCTTTGTCAGGTGATGTTTTTAGTCAGGGCAAGGTGTCACAGTCAGAGTCACCGTCCCCACAAGCCAATGAGGGGTGTCCGTTTATCCTGAAGTAAATTCTCTCAATGTACAGTATTGTAATATACACTATACAGTGCTCAACATGCACTGTTCCAACAATAAATCCAAGTAAACACACGTTACCAAATCATAACTTTCCAACATACTCACGATAAAAGCAAAAGAGATGAGATTTAAATGAAATAAATAAATGAAAAGGCCCGAATCCTACATACACAAAGGCAAGCGCAAAAAACACCAACAACCCCAATTTCAATAAAACGACTGCTGATTGGACGTTCTTCGGATTCTGACGTCAAACATACGGCGGATTCTGATTGGATAACGTTTCCTCACGTTCTCCTCAACGATAGGTTCATTCTCATAAACGTCACATTTTTAATTACCAACGCAATTATTTTTATTACATTTTAAACTGTGACAGAGTTAAGTATATAGAATGTTTTTTTGTACGTTTTGATTTTGTTGACGTGCGTTTGATTCCCATGGCCGTTCGCTTTGAATGTCAAACTCACGCAAAGCAGTGATCGCGTCACATTTTCCACAGTGGGCCAAAATTCCATAACACGGGAAAATAATTTTTTAAATCAAAACATTTACTGATGGAGCCGTCTATTTTTAGGTCACCTGGAGCAAAACTTGTTCAGGTGAGGTGACATTCCCGTTCTTTATATGTAGGTGAGCTGGATACCTAGCCATGGTGGTGCGCAGTAGAATTCTCAAGCTTGGCGTTTATTAATTTTTTTCGTGAAATGTACATTGAAAAGTTTTCTTTTCATAGATACTTAAAGGAAAGACGTTTTGTGGGCCAAAATTAATTTGAACCCTAACGTCAAATTTACCTTAAATCAGCATCTTACTATCATTCACAAAATGTCTGTCTGTCTGTCCATTCCCAGGTACCGCAAAAACGGCTGAACCGATCGCAACGAAATTTTGGGTGGGTAACCCTGGGACCACCTGGAGTAAAACAGGCTTTATTGATTTTCCAATTTTTTCCAATTTCCAATTTTTCCGTTTTTCCAGTTTTTCCAAACACCATGGAATAATATTTACCGATATGAACAGTGATGTGACTTTTATTGAAATTCTACAAATACTGTTTAGATTTTGATGATTTGCGTGTGGTATGATTTGACGGATGTTTATATAAATCGTTTAAAATAAAAAAAGCCTGACATTTCTGATATTTTGCCTTTTCATTTGGGCCTCTCAATTGAAGCCCCGCCCCCAATTGAAGCCCCGCCCATAGGGCGGGTACCGTTGCGAGTATAGATTAATTATACCATTACCAACACAAGATGATGAGAACATTGACTGCTCTGTAATTCAAAAGATCAGTCTTAACACTCACTCTTACTAGGAATGCAATTTCATTTTTATTACCCCACTTGCGCGAAGTTAAAATCAGGGTTTAGCAATTGGTTCACATTGTCTATCGATCTGTCCTGTCTACAAACGAGGAACAACTTTATTTCATTTGAATGTTGTATTTTGCGCACGAATCGGAACATGGATGGGAATGCAAACCTGCAGTTTTACCATACTTTGGCTCTGAAACTGTCCCGATCGCACATGCGCAGAGATGAGTGCGATAATATTTTTTACTCTGCCTGTCACACAAGCTTGAAAATCATTCCAAAGATGAAACTTACTGTTTTTAGCGACGTCCTAAAGGACAACAGGCAAGAATAACGAATGTAACGTGTTAAATAAGGTGGTGTATTCAACGGCGGTAAACTTCTCAATTGTTTTGTCGGTGGCTTTTAAAATATCGATTTTATTTCAATTAAATCATATAATTGAACATTGTAGAACACAAATCGCATTTTTGGCATTTTCAATAACTTTCCGTTTAGCCTGGTGTTGGCTTAGCGGTTAGTGTGCTGGCTTGGGGTCCTACGATCCTGGGTTCGTAATCCCAGTCGATCGCTGAATTAACACCAGGGGGGTTGACTCAGCCTGTCATCCTTCCGAGTTCGGCAAATTGAGTACCAGCTTGCTGGGATGAATGATCACGGTGTGTACCCCGGTTTAGAATAGGTACACCATATCCCTGCGCATCCTAAGAGGCGACCAAGGGTTGGCGTCAGGAAGGAGCATCCGGCCATAAAAACATTGCCTCAAAACAGGGAACCATGATTGTCATGGGGCCCGCAAGGCTAACCCCGGCTCAAGCGGGGGAAATGGCCTTAAAACGATCATTTATTCATTCATTCTTCCGTTTAGCAATACTTGGACAAAATATGACAACATTTCACGTAATCTCGACCAATCAAATTTGCCGATAGCAGACCCACCCATGTCCTTTTCCCTCAAAACTGTGCACAGTGAGGTGTTCTACGAACTCCCTACTTATTTCAGTTTTCATTTTGACATATCTGTTATACAGCACTCACCATATGAACTTTCAGTAAGAATGTCCTTTATTTCCCTTTTCGGAATCGTTCATCTATATATATAAAACACAGTTTGTGTGTGTGTGTGTGTGTGTGTGTGTGTGTGTGTGTGTGTGTGTGTGTGTAATGTTACCGATAGACTCCTAAACGGAGAGGCTTACGTGCTTGATATTTGGCATAGACATCGCCATTGAGCCTGGGACGAACATGGCCGAACTCCAAATATTTGACGATCCATATTTTTTATTCATATTTAGCTCAGCGCATTTCAGCGCACGGAATCAACGGAATCAGAGCAGGTGGGCGCTGATTCGCTCAGAGCAATCACGTGATGACGCTATGAACGCTATGAACGATATGACGCTATGAACGCTATGACGCTATGAACGCTATGACGCTATGACGCTATGAAAAAAAAAATCGCTATGACGCTATGAAACGCTATGAACGCTATAACGCTATGAACGCTATGAACGATATGACGCTATGAAAAAAAAAATCGCTATGACGCTATGAAACGCTATGAACGATATGACGCTATGAACGCTATGACGCTATGAACGCTATGACGCTATGACGCTATGAAAAAAAAAATCGCTATGACGCTATGAACGCTATGACGCTATGAACGCTATGACGCTTTGACGCTATGAAAAAAAAAATAGCTCGCTTTGCCAAGGGGCTCGCTCGCCCCCCCCCCCGTTCCCCTCCCCTCCCCTTCCCGCTCCCCCTCCCCTCCCCCGCCCGGCAATGCCGGGTGTTGTGAAAATCAACCAAGTCCACAACTTGTCCCATATGTAGGTTTAATCTCAATCAGGTCTTTGCATCATCCTGTAAAATACATCATGCAATATATATGTCAGGATCTAGGCATCATATGAGAAAGATTGAATATATCAGTCAATGCAAGCAAGCCTAGAATATATGTGGGTATGTACCATTCAATTCTACATGTCATTGTATAATGTCGCAGGAGTGGCCTCGAGTCGCGGACGTCCGAGGTCTTATAGACGCCGCTCAGTGGTTTAAGTGAGCATCTCACCTGGGTTCAACTTTGGTACATTTTCACCACATTCTCCCCGCCGTTAGAACTATACTGCCGCTAGGCAGGAAGCGAGCGCGCGTCAGCATTAATGGATTGAGGAAGTCATTATATCATTATTGGGGTGTCAAAGAAATATTTCCCTATTGATTCTTGTCTTTGTGCAATTGTTTCATGTTTCGCACTCTGTCAAAGCGTCTTTAGGGCTTCCTGGAAAGTGCTATATAAAATAAATCCATTATTATTATTACAGGTCAGTCGGTCCATCCGTAGCGGTCAAGGTGGCGAATTACCCTGCCAGCACAGGTTCGGAAACTACCGGGTACGACATCCCCAAGCCCGGAGTCCCCTGCTTCGGAGTAGCCGCTGGAGGCAGGTGTCGGAGGGGCACCTCAGTGCCTTCACTGCTTCAGGCAGGGGTGTATCAGGCAACGGGAGGGACGGCAGATGTTCCCTAGGCGCACTCATAGCCTGGGTCACAGTAGTCTAGTCTTACAGTGGGGTCGTCAGCACAGTAGCTAGATAGGATAAGTTGTACCTTGTCGAAGAGCGAATGTCCATTCGTCGCAATGCAACACATTACAGGAATATGTGTCGATGTGGAAGATGTGTAAATCAGTAAGCCTCTTTACAGTAAGCTGTAACAGTAAGTAAGATTACATGACAGGAGGCCATTACAGTAAGTCCATTACAGTAAGTCTGTACCTGCCTAGGCTCCCAAGGGTACATGGTCGATCCATGTTAGATCCATGTCATGGAATTGCCGAGGGAGAGAATCGATGAGAGCCATAACGAGAGTTACTCGATTCCGGCAGCGGCCTTTTTTGAAATCACGAGACTCGAGCGCCCTCTGACGGCAGCTCATACGAATTACAAACTCTTGCTTCGGCACGTGAAACTACCGTTGGCAGCGATCCTTCTCACGAGACCCGAGCGCCCTCTGATGGCAGCGTGTACGAATTACAAGCTCCGGCAAATATACGTTTGCCACGAGCGCCCTCCGAAGGCTGCCCGAACGACCGGCATGGCAGATTACGACGACGCACAAAACGACCGAAACTTACGACGCACAAAACGACCGAAATGCGCCTCCCCAGCGAAGCGCGCAGAACCTCCGCGATGCATACGGCAATCCCGTCCTGCAGTACAGCGCTCGGAGGATCGGAGAAGATCGGCTATACCGGCTACCGAGAGAACGTCCCGGATGGATTGTCCATCCATGGCCCGTCCTATTGACATACCAAGAGGATGTCCCGGATGGATGGATTGTCCCATTGACAAACCGAGAGAATGTCCTGGATGGATTGTCCATCCATGGACTCAAAGCGAGAGAACGTCCCGGATGGATTGTCCATCATCCATGGCCCGTCCTATTGACAAACTGAGAGAATGTCCCGGATGGATTGTCCATCCATGGACTCAAAGCGAGAGAACGTCCCGGATGGAATGTCCATCATCTCACCCCCCACTCATCCACCCCCCCCCCCCGTTTATCTAGTTTTGAGATAGCAGCCGCGTACCGAAGTCGAGCGACCTTCACAGTCTGGGTCAGAGGGAAACGCAAACAGGCAGCGGCCAGGCGAGGCGTCTCGCAGTCTCGAAATGTGTCATGGAGGCGAGCCAAGAGCCCTGTCCTAGAAGCAACAAGCCCAGAGTCAAGGGCGAACAGGCAGGACGGTGCCCGCGTGGCTTGCTCAGGAGACAAGGGAGTCGGGCGCAACGCTCAATGTTACCATCTCATGGGGTCACCGTGTACTCCCAAATTCCCCATGCCTTATCGATTAACGGCATAAGTCCTCGATGTTGGCTAGTCGCCCTCGAAGGCCGCCACGTTATGACACGCACTTTTGGGCAGGGGCGGTCAGGTTGAGTATTTCTGCTATCTGTAGAGGTACCCAGGTAGATGAACTCAGGTAGAGGTACTCTGATGACGCAAGCGCGGGAAGCAGTTAATGGCGCTGTAGGGCAAACGCGTGATTAGTCGATGATGTCATCAATTGGTTCGGGCGCGTGCGGGCGGGTTTGACGGCGAGTTCCAGCTGAGCGGTATCCCCAGATGGAGTAAAGTAGCACACCGAAATCTATAGTCTCGCGTCCATTGGGCACCAGCATTCGAGCGGGCTCGAGATTGGTGTACGGAATACGAACCCGGCCGACGAGTGAATTGTATTATCTAGGGCGCACTGCGTTCGAGGGAAAACCGAAAGTCGAGCTCGGCCCGTTGAACCAGTGCGGCATGCCGAGTCGAGTGGGTGAGCACGCCAAGTCGAGTGGGCGAGCACGCCGAGTCGAGTGGGAGAGCACGCCGAGTCGAGTGGGCGAGCACGCTTGGCAGCGATAAACTGCACGTCCTGAAGTAGCGTCTCGTTTGATAGCTTTCGGGCCAAAGGATCGAATACATATCACGTCCTGAAGTAGCGTCTCGTTTGATAGCCTTCGGACCGTGTTCTACATATCACGTCCTGAAGTAGCGTCTCGTTTGATAGCCTTCGGACCGTGTTATACATATCACGTCCTGAAGTAGCGTCTCGTTTGATAGCCTTCGGACCGTGTTATACATATCACGTCCTGAAGTAGTGTCTCATTTGATAGCCTTCGGACCGTGTAACACATATCACGTCCTGAAGTAGCGTCTCGTTTGATAGCTTTCGGGCCATGTTTTGTCCGGAGTTTTAGACATCGTTAGTCATATAGAATACATATAGTATATGATCATCTATTAATGCCCGAGTGCTGTGAAAGTCTATGAAGGTCCCGCTCGATGTCCTTAGAAACTCATCCGTGCTGCGGCGAGTCCTCGAATGGTGCCAAGCGAGCCTCTTGCCAAGCGAGCTTCATGCATTGAGGCGATTCCGGGCAGCGGAGTTCGCCGGCCTCGTTGAGTAGCCACGCGTAGGTGGGATTCCGACCAGCAGCAATTAAGCGAGCCTCTTGCCAAGCGAGCTTCATGCATTGAGGCGATTCGGGGCAGCGGAGTTCGCCGGCCTCGTTGAGTAGCCACGCGTAGGTGGGATTCCGACCAACAGCAATCGGGGCCGCCGGCCTCGCAGGGTATGGCCTGCGAGGGGAATCGCATACGATTCGCGTGTAGGAGGTGATTCCGACGAGCCGTGATCAGAATCGCCGGCCCCACAGAGTAGTGCCCGCGATGGGCGCAGTGCGCGATTCGCGCGTAGGAGGTGATTCCACCGAGCAGCGATTGGTCGGGTTGTGCCCGCGATGGGGGCAGCGTGCAATTCGTGCATAGGAGGTGATTCCACCGAGCAGCGATTGGTCGGGTTGTGCCCGTGATGGGTGCAGTGCGCGATTCGCGCGTAGGAGGTGATTCCGACGAGCAGCGATCGGAATCGCCGGCCTCGCAGAGTGGTGCTTGTGATGGGCGCAGCGTGCGGCTTCGCGTAGGAGGTGATTCCACCGAGCAGCGATTGGTCGGGCAGGCCGGCCGTGTGAGGCATGGCAGACATGGGAGTCGTGAACACTCGCGTGGGAATCTCATCTCAGGCTGAGGCACGCAAATCAATTGGTCGGGTAGGCCGGCCGTGTGAGGCATGGCAGACATGGGAGTCGTGAACACTCGCGTGGGAATCTCATCTCGGGCCGAGGCACGTAAATCTAGGATGATTCTCTCGGACGGAGCCGTTAGCGTTTCGAGCAACCGAGGCTAGACTCGTACCTTCGGCTCCAAGCGGGTCCGTCGTTCCGACGGGGTTTCGGCCACAGGACGTTGCCCAGTAGCATCGTTCTCCAGGCGTCTTGCCAGAGTCCGTCACGCCTGCTCCGGCGTTCGGGCCTCAGGAGAGCAGTTCGCGCTTTGACGACGCGGTTCTGCAAAATGCTTGCGAGGTCCCAACGCATCCAGTCCCTTCGAGGCAGACCGGCAGCGGAGTAGTCGGAGCTCCGTGGCTGGAGCTAGCTCGACGGGTCCTCCGCTGGTCATTCTTCTCCGAGGTGGGCCTCGCAGGAGTGTGGAGAATGTCAGGAAACGCTCGTCTGGAATCTGCGTTCATCCGGCCATCGCCAGACTCATGTCCCGCCATATCCGCAGATCATTGATTGAGATTAAGTGTTGTGAAAATCAACCAAGTCCACAACTTGTCCCATATGTAGGTTTAATCTCAATCAGATCTTTGCATCATCCTGTAAAATACATCATGCAATATATATATGTCAGGATCTAGGCATCATATGAGAAAGATTGAATATATCAGTCGATGCAAGCAAGCCTAGAATATAAGTGGGTATGTATCATTCAATTCTACATGTCATTGTATAATGTCGCAGGAGTGGCCTCAAGTCGCGGACGTCCGAGGTCTTATAGACGCCGCTCAGCGGTTTAAGTGAGCATCTCACCTGGGTTCAACTTTGGTACATTTTCACCACACCGGGTACTTCTGCTAGTCTATATATATAAAACACAGTTTGTGTGTGTGTGTGTGTGTGTGTGTGTGTGTGTGTGTGTGTGTGTGTGTAATGTTACCGATAGACTCCTAAACGGAGAGGCTTACGTGCTTGATATTTGGCATAGACATGGCCATTGAGCCTGGGACGAACATGGCCGAACTCAAAATATTTGACGATCCATATTTTTTGTTCATATTTACCTCAGCGCATTTCAGCGCACGGAATCAACGGAATCAGAGCAGGTGGGCGCTGATTCCCTCAGAGCGATCATGTGATGACGCTATGACGCTATGAACGCTATGAACGATATGACGCTATGAACGCTATGAAAAAAAAAATCGCTATGACGCTCTGAACGCTATGACGCTATGACGCTGTGACGGTATGAACGCTATGACGCTATGAAAAAAAAAATCGCTCGCTTTGCCAAGGGGCTCGTTTCCCTCCCCCCCCCGTTCCCCTACCCTCCCCTTCCCCCTCCCCCCTCCCCCCTTCCCCCTCCCCCCTCCCCCTTCCCTCACCCGCCCGGCAATGCCGGGTACTTCTGCTAGTTACTTATAAAAGCATGCTCATCTATTATGTGTGTATGTTGCAAAATGTCATAAATCTATTTTACTTTCAGGTCACTATTTCTATGCTTGTACAAGTTATAAAGCAGTTCGTTAATAAAAAAGAAAATGCCGAACCATCGGGACTTACAATCGATCAAAATCTTAAACTTCATTTTCTCAAAAAATTTAAGAATAGCAAATACAACTTTTTCAAGCAGTTGTTTAATTATTATTATTTTTTTTTTTACAAAAGCAGGATAATTAAATGGCTATTCTGCAAATAATATATATTTTTAGATCATTAGATGTGTTAGATGACATGAACAGGAACAAGTGAAATAAAATAATCCAACAATCATGACAACGACAATGACGACTATAAAATCCAAGTCACAGCTGGAAAAATCCATGACAACATAGTTGGTTGAATAAATATGACTTCGGATTTTCAAGCTTCTGTGCACATTTAGTACATCTACTGCTAGCATTTGATGGACTTTGCTAATCTCTCCCAAAACCATTCCTTGGTGGCTTCTTTGGTGTAATTGTCGGTATTCACTTTATAGGAAAGAAGAGGCTAGTTGAAGCAACAGTAGTTTAATAAGAATCAATCAAACACAATTGTGGAGCGTGACCGAAATGCAGAGCCTTATCACGTAAAGCAGTGCAAGTCCGAGCCACACTGAAAATACTCTGAAACACAATCCTTTATATAGCCAGAAAAATAGAAAGTCTCCGCTAAAGAGGTGCACTTTAGGAAAGGGCAATGATGGGCTTTGACAGCCCCCGTCGAGATCCTTTCCTGTGGAAGTGCTGAGGTTGAGGCTAAAATGTGAGAGTAAGCTATTGTGACATTCCCAGGCCCTTATCTTATACAAGCCAGGCCTGCTCCAAGGGCAGGGAATGTGTTTCACAAGGGAGTTTACAGTTTTTTGTTTTTTTTTGTATACTGAATCGAGGCTCGTGAAAGAGCTAACATTTACTTCACAAACAAATCAACCAGACAAATAAAATACCCAAAAAGAGGGAGCGGAAGACAAGATGGGGAGAGAAGGGGAAGCACACAAACACAACATCCGAGAGCAGGGAGATGTGTGGAAGGGAGAGGGCACGGGGGGAGGAGGCATGGGAAGGGGGGGGGGGGGAAGGGAGGGAGAAGTATAAAACACAAGGACACCAAGGACTTCCTGGACAGAAGTTGGTATTTCAAAAAAGTGGAATTGGGGTGAAATTAGCGGGGGTAGAAAAGATCAAGGTTTTGGATGGGGGAAGATAAGAGATGGTGGTGAACAGCTGTTTTAAAGACTTGGAGGGTGGAGTGGGATTGAAGAGAGTGAGGGAGTTTGTTCCAGAGGCGGGAGAAAAGAGGAATGAAGGAGTGAAGGTGAGCAGAGAGTCTTGATTTTGGCAGTTTAACCATAAGAGAGTTGCAGGCAGATCTTGTGCGACCTGTAGGAATATTTGCGGGACAGAGCCCAGAGAGAGCTGGGGGGGCAAGGCCAGAGAGGAGTCGGTAGAAGACGGAAAGACCACCAACCTGCCTGCGGTGAGTGAGTGAGAGGCCCTTGGAGTTAGCTTTATCGCGGGAGATTCCAATGATTCTGAATGCTTTGGTTTCAACAGCGTGAAGGCGAGCTAGGTGTGAGGCAGGAGCACCAGCCCAGAGAGGAGAGCAGTATTCCATTGAGCTGCGGATGAAAGCCTTGTATGTGGTGAGGAGCTCAGGTGTGCCAAGGAAGGACTTCCAACGACGGAGGATGCCCAGTCGGCGACTGGCTTTGGAGGCCAGATTTGAAATGTGGTTTTCCCAGGAAAGATCATGGCAGATAGTGAGACCCAAAAGCTTGAGTGACAGAACTTCTTGGAGAGGATTATTCAGAAAGTGGATGGGAGGGTTGTCCAGTCGGTCTTTTCGGAGATACATCGTAAGAGTGTGAGATTTGTCAGGATTGAAAGACATGTTCCACTTGTTTGCCCAGTCTGTGATTTTGTCCAGGTCTGCAGAGAGTGAGGAGGCTGCAGACTGCCGATCTGAGGGATGAAGAATGGAGCGACAGAGAGTAGAGTCGTCAGCAAAGAGCAAAGGATTTTCAAGAGAGTCAGAGAGATCATTGATGAAGACCAGAAAAAGCACAGGGCCCAGAACACTGCCTTGGGAAACTCCAGCCTGCACAGGAAGAGGAGATGAGAGAAACCCATTCAGGGCCACACGTTGACTACGATTAGAGAGGAGGTCCGACTGCCATGCGTGGAGATTTCCATAGATACCATAAGAGGAGAGTTTGGTGAGCAGAGCGGGGTGCCACACCGTATCGAAGCCACGTGATATGTCAAGGGAGACAGCTCTAATTTCCTGTTTGGCATTGAGGACCTCCATCCATTGTTGAGAAACCAGAAGCAGCATGTCCAGAGTAGAGTGACCAGGTCTGAAACCAAATTGATGATCAGAGATCAAGCCATTGGAGAAGAGGAAAGATTTCTTATCTGAAGCAATGATGGATTCCATGACTTTGCTGATAATTGGGAGAAGGCTGATTGGACTGTAGTTGCTGGGATCTGTTTTTGCACCTTTTTTGTGCAAAGCGGTGATGTTGGCAGATTTCCAAGCAGATGGCAGATGACCTTGAGCAAAAGAGAGGGTGAAGAGAACAGAGAGAGGGAGTGAAAGAGCGGAAGAACAGGATTTTAGGACCCGTGGGCTGATGCCGTCAGGTCCAGTTGTAGAATCACAGTCGAGGGTTGACAGAAACTTTTCCACCTTGTCAGGAGGAAAGGACACAGAGTCCAGGAGCAGCTGGGTACGACTGGGTATGGTGGGTACAGAGAGGGATGGGTTTGGGACACAAGATTTAGAGGCAAACACAGAGTTGAGGCATTCAGCTTTTTCACGTGCGGAGTCAGCCGTGTGGCCGTTTGAGGTGAGGGAGGGGATGGAGGGGGAACAAACACCAGAAACATATTTGACCAGACGCCACCAGGATTTGGAAGAGGGAGACAGATAAGAGAGTTCTGTCCTGAGAACCGAGAGATATTGTTTCCTGGCTCTCCTGAGGGTGGACACACACTTGTTTCGGGCTTTGTGAAAGGAAATGAGATTTCCTTCCGTTGGATTTGCTTTC
Source organism: Myxine glutinosa (assembly GCF_964187855.1). NCBI lineage: Eukaryota > Metazoa > Chordata > Myxini > Myxiniformes > Myxinidae > Myxine > Myxine glutinosa. The sequence continues at coordinate 177,738 of NW_027616698.1, forward strand.
CAGGAGACGAAAGCAAGTTGTTTCTGGGAAATAGCCTCACCACAAGATTCCGTGTACCATGGACGGGAGGAAGGGTATGACAACTGAAGACGAGATGGGATAAATCTGTGCATGAGAGAGAGCAATTTACTTTGGAAGAATTCCCTGGATGAGTTGACGTCAGAGGCGGTAGAGATGGGAGACCAGTCCAGATGATTGATGGCTGCTTGAAGACCGTGCCAGTTGGCCTGATTGAAATGCCAGACTCGTCGACGCTGAGGAGGCTCTCTGAGAATGGTCAGAGAGATGTCCACTTTAACAAGCACATGATCAGATGAACCGATTGGAGCAGAAGAAGAGCAGCAGACATTTTCAGGGAAGTTAGTCATAACCAAGTCCAGAAGAGAAGGTGCTCCGTTGACTGAGATCCGGGTCGGGAAATTGACAGATTGTGTCAGTCCCAGTGAGTCGCAGAAGTCCTTTGCTGAAGAGCCATGGCTGGTGAGAGAGGTACCCACACCCAGCCAACTGGCATGGTGACAATTAAAATCACTATGTTGCGGAGATGAGGACTGTATATTTTTTTGATTGTGTGCTGTACTATTATTATTATTGGTTATTCTGCGCCCCCCTACCTCCGGAGCTGTGTAAAGGTGAAAGGGCATCCCATAATTAGTCCACGAGCATACACATCAGCCAAGTAATAGAATACCCCTGTTGGTAGTTATCTCTTATTCTGTGTTTTAGGGTAAGGCTGTGTCTCCCATTAATTGAAGTACTTCATTGCACCAGTGAAAGAGAATAGATCCCCTTTCCTTCCCATCCCCAAAACCTCCATTTCCATATTACATCCCCTCTCGTCATTGCTGAGCCCTCGATTCCCAATCACCTCCCCTCCAATAACTGCCATTGACCATGTGCTTGAGTCGGAGAAGAAAGGCGTCTCCACCTCGTCAGAGGGGAGGAGGGGCGTGCCCGCCCGTCGTCATCCAGGGCGGAGCCCGAGGGTCACGCGACCAACCAGGGCCGAGGTGAGCACCCCGATGGGCGTGTCCAAAACGCCGGCGGCGTAATCGCTGGAGGCGCTATAAAAGGCGCAAACGGAAGTGACTAGTGAGTTGGTCTGAGTCGGTTGCCAGAGGGAGTTGGTCGTCAAGAGAGAGTCGTGAAGAGTCAGTCAGTAGAGGTGGTGGTCAAGTGGTTGCGTTGGTTGCGGTGAGGAGTCGGTGGTAAAGAGTGAGGGACAAAGAAAGAGTTGAGGGTTTGGACCAACGAGTCAGACAAGTCCTGGGAACGCAGCGGACGGAGGCCGCAGCAGCAAGAACACCCAACAGCCAAAGGGGGCCTGAACGGCGGTTTGGAGCAGGGCCGAAAAGGAACGGCGGCTGCTAAACGCGCCGGTTGAGCTGCAGGACCCCCTTGGACCTTTCCTCTCCCTCCAGCCATCCACCTCCTGCCTTTCCACCCTTCTTGTATACGTGAGTTTGTTTTGTTTGTTCTGTCCCTGGGTATTTAATTAAGTCTGTAGGTAAGCTAGTATTTTCCCTGTGTCACCTGCGTCTTATGTGTTGTAAATAAACCTTGATTGCTCCTTTTTGCTTGTGTAAATAATAAATCAAATTACTCTTCTGTCCGTCTATTCGTTTTATTCCTTTTCCTCTTGCATTTCGTCGTTTCAGTCTTTTCCCAGATTGGGCAGCTGTGGTGCGATACGGCCAAAGTTCTGGGTGAATCGGGTGAGTCAGGGATCCTGTTAGGTCGCGGTTAAATACACCACCGCTCGGTCATCATAACATCTAAACCGCGATCTGTAACAATTGGTGTCTGGGAGTGAGATTCGGGGCCCGAACCAAATTTTTAAAACATCTAGGAAAAAATTTGGTCAAAATTTGGAGCGGCCGAAATTTGTTTTGTTTTACAAAACCCGAATTGTGAAATCGCGCCATGGCTGGTCAAGGCGACGGGATGCCGGTGGGAGAGATAGACGGGGTAGAATCGACCCAGGACCTCGGGGAAATGTATGTGGAGGAAAGGGAGGAGGAGAGCAATGAGGTGGTTGAGGGTGTATCAGACGCACAAAATGGCGCTCTCGCGCACGAGGTTTCAGGCGCGCAAAGAGGCGCCTCGCACGAGCGCGCGGTAGCCGAGCCCGCTGTATCAGCGGGCTTTAACATGCAGCAGTTCATGGCACGGTTTAGCGAATACATGGCACAGTCGAAGTGCGACAACGAAAAAAGAGCCAGGGAAATGGAGGGAATGGAAAACAGAATGGGGGAGCGACTAGGAAATCAAATCGGGGAGTTAGACAAGAAATTTGGGAAGTTAGACAATAATTTTGAGGGGTTAGACAACGGGATAAAAGAGGTAAAGAATGGGTTAACGGGGGTGGAAAACAGAATGGCTGCCCAGGAGAATCAGTTAGAGGGGGTGAAAAATGGGTTAATGGGGTTAGAAAATAGGATGGAGGACAAATTGCGGGAAATAGGGGAACAATCTGCCAGGGAAATCAAACAAATGGGAGAGCAGATAGAGGAGGTGAAAATCGGGGTAGAAACCAAACTGGATGCTCAGAGGGATGAATTGGGACAGATGAGGGTGGCATCTACAAAAGAGATGGAGGAAATACGACGAGGGGTAAGTGAGGAGGCTTCGGGGATACGCGAGGAGGTAAAGCGAGGTGAGAAGCGTATGGAGAAAGAGGTGAGAAATAATACGGCAAAGTTACAAGGGGGAATAGAAGATCTGACGGAGGAGGTGGAACAGCTGACAGAGGGACAAACGAAGTTAGTGGAGCAGGTTCAAAGGAACACTGCAGTACTCGGAGGGTTAAAGGCGACACAAAAAGAAATTAAAAATGACTTGATAGCGACACAGAGGCAATGTCAGATGGTACGTGAGGAACTGACAATGAGGGTGGACAAGGTGACAGAGATAATGGAGACAAAGGACCGGGAGGTGAGGATGCACATAGAGACGGTCACGGTAGTCTTAGAGGACGAACTTGAGGAGACGCACCGAGAAATAAAAGAGGTTAAACAAAAATTAGAGGAAGTGGAAGAAGAGGTGAGTGAAATTAAGAAGAGACGGACAGAAACTAAGAGAGAAATCCAGGAGGAGGTAATGGAATTGGTACAAGGTCGGTGCTCAACTCATGATGTGATGCTCACTAACCAAATAAAGAGTTTGCAGGTGGCAAAGGAGGTGCGGAGACGAGGTACGGAGGTGAGTGGCAATGTATATGATGTGAGGAAAGCTTCAGTCGGCTTGGGGATTGGTTTGGATCCGGGTGTTCGTGAGAGGCCGTTGGTGAAGTGTGCGACAGGTCAGGTGTGCGAAAAAAGAGGTGTGCGAGAATGTCCGACCATGGGGTGTGTGAGGAAAAAGTGCACGCCGAGGAGCGAGTGTGCCGTCAGGAGTGAGTCGGTCGTAGCGCGTGTGCGAGGGGGTACATGGAAGCGCGGTGTGGTGAGTGTTACGGAGGAAGTAACGAAAAAGTGTGCGTCGGCGAGTGGGTGTGTTATAAAGTGTGGGAGTGAAACCGAGTGCGAGCGAGAATGCACGTCGGGGTGTACGGAGTGTGACACGAATAGTGAGTTGGTGATGGCGCAGGTGCGAGAGGGCACATCGGAGCGCGAGTGTGAAACCGAGTGCGAGCGAGAATGCACGTCGGGGTATACGGAGTGTGACACGAATAGTGAGTTGGTGATGGCGCAGGTGCGAGAGGGCACATCGGAGCGCGAGTGTGAAACCGAGTGCGAGCGAGAATGCACGTCGGGGTGTACGGAGTGTGACACGGAGAGTAAGGTGGTGGTGGAACGTGTGCGAGGAAGCACAACTGAGTTGGTCATGGCGCGAGTGTGGGAGAGCCCATGTGAGCACGTTAGTGGGTGGATGCAAGAGTGCACGCCCATGGTGAGTGTTACGGAGGACGTAACGGAGGAGAGGTGTGGACCAAAGTGTGCGCAAGAGTGTGCGCGAGAGGTGTGGTGTGTAACAGGGAGAGCGTTGGTGGAATGTACGGACGGCGTTGGAACGCCAGGTTTTGTGAGGGTGAAAGGGGTAGCGTATGCTTGTAAGCACGCAAGTAAAGCATCGACGGTAACCGGGTTAGTGGTTAGAGCGACGGATAGCCGATGCGAGCACTCGGTGCGAGGAGCCCTTTGTTGGATGCAGGGCCCGGCGCGGATTGAAGCTGTGTCGCTTCTCTTCGAAGCGTCGTTGCCGATTCGGGCTTGGCCCCGCCCCGCACGGTCGAGTCCGGGCCTTGTCGGGCCAGGCGACCGGTCCGGTTCAAGGGCGAGTGGGAGGAAGCGGAACGGTGCCCCCTCGTGGGGTCGGGGTTCCGACCAGGGGAGATTGAGCCATCGGGCCCGGGACCGCAAGGTGCCGCGCCGAGACGGTGCGTGGAATCTCGGCCCAACCAAACCACCTCCCTTGAACCGAAAGCCGGACGGATTCAACCTGCAGGCAACCAAACCACCCGAATTCATTGCTCGGCTTTACGAACCGAGTTTAATGATGTCACGACGCACCGAGGCTAGGATATAGTGGACTGTGATGATGATGGTGATAGTGATAGTGATCGTGATTTGATACGAAATTTATAATAGTGGGTAGAATTGGCAGTAAATGGAAAATTTTTGAATTGGTTGGAATTTGGACGAGCAAAATTTATAGTGAGAGACCCCCGATGTGGTGGGATGGCAAATCCACCATCCCTCACAAGTGGGGCAAATGCGCAATAGATTATGGGGTGTATGGCAGTGGAAACTAGCCCGGGTGGGTTAGGTTATATTGTTAGGGATCTAGCGAAGATGACATTAGGTGACGGTAAGGTTAGATAGTGACTGATACCTGTAGTGGTGACGCAGGTAGTTTAGTATGGATGATAATGACGAGGGAGCGCAATAGTTTAAAGGGACGACTGGGAAGCGCAAGTTTCAGAGGGGAGTAGTTAGATGAGATGATGCCGTGTGTTTGAGGATTGAACAGGTGTGATTGCACAGGTGTGCAACTGAACAGGTGTGTGGAGCAGTGTATGAGTGAGTGATGGTGATGTGTGTTGTGTTGACCAACTGGTCCAGGAAGAGGAGGAGGGTGCAGGTGGCACCAGGTGATTGCACAGGTGTGCAACAACAGGTGTATGTGGCTGTATGGAATAAATGGTATGGAGTATTGGAATGGATGGTCGTGGAGTGAGTATGGTGGAAATTGTGGAGTGGAGTGGATGGTGCGAAGGTGTGAATGGGGGAAGAGTGGACCCCCATCACGGATACCCGGGGCGGGTAGTGTAAGTGTTAGGTAGAGGGTACAGGTAAATTGTGGTTGGATATTGGCATCTGTGGTGCGAGGTGAAAGAATGGTATTTGGATGGGTGCATTAGTGTTGTGGAAATGGCTGGGCGTGTAGCCTGTTAGTGTGTGTAGTTGGTTTGGGCACTCCACCACTGTGAGGATGTCGGCCAGGTGAGGCCGCAGGTGGGCTCTGGGAGCCGGTAGTTGTGGATGGGGCATGAGGATCCGGAGGACGGACCCGGGTAGCCCAGTGCCAGAGGGCACCAGGGGGTGACAGAGCCAGGAGAGGGCCTGCCCCAGTTAGTTAGGTAAGGGTGAGGAGCTAGGTAAGCTCGGGTGGCAACTGCAGTGGTGGAGGTGTGCAGGTGGGTAGACCTGCTGGGAGAGCTACACGTCGCAGCCCAGAAATTGTGCGAGGCACCGGGAGATGAATCGGGGGAGTGAGACCCCAAATTGAGAAGCACCACAGTTTGGTCAATGGGAATTGGTTTTTAGAACCCATAGTGTTAGTTGGCCAATGGATTGGCAGGGAGAGACCCCGGGTAGTGTAAAGTGTGTTAATGTCATTTAGAAAGTAGTTAGGATGAAGTCTCCTCGCACCATCTGCATCCACTCACCTGAGGTGACAGGTACTCCGCACCAAACCATGTTTAATTATTTTTTACTGTGCAAATGTTTGGATTGTGAGACGCATCATGACGTGGGTGTGACATTGTGCTTTGATGTTCCATCTCTGCCTCCTTATGAGGATTGATGATGAATTTGGTGATGGCAAATTTTGAAGTAGAGGGATTGTGGAGACGAATTTGGTATAGGGGAAATATGGGGAAGACGTGACAGTAGTGACGAATTTGTAAATGTGTAGATTTTTGTACATATGGGGTAAGGGCAAGGGTAGGGTAGGTGACAGGGGGGTGACGTACGGTAGGGACGAGCTTTCTCACTTCGCCCTCCGTACGCATTTCGCCTTGCATTGCCTTATTGATGTGTACCCTTGTGACCTTACCCCTCGCTCAATTGTCTTTCCCCTTTTGTCTCCCACATGACCTGTGCGCCACTGGGTGCCGAGGGGAGCGTGCGTGGGTCGGCCATTGTGCGCCCGAAATTCCCAGAACCAGCTGTCTGCATCGATGCACCACATTATGGACCACATGTCTGTGGCCGAGCACCACTTATGGACCTCATGGGTTGGGGCATGGCCCCTCTGCTGGAACCGGCCATGAGGGCCCGAAATCTTGCTGGCGGACCTTGGCCACAGGGCACCGATGCCCCACAGGTGAACCACACGTAGTCGGCCCCTGTGGGCCATAAATAAAATAAAAACGGACACGTTAGGTGCATTCTTTTATTGCAAATAGGCCGCCAGCAAGGGAAGATGACAACACCAGGAAAATAATAATAACCAGCAGAGGGAGCCGAAGAGCAAGAGATCACCTGCAGGGTTAGGGGTTTTTGATTTTATTTTTATGGAACACTGATGAACTATGGTGACTGCACTGATTGGTGCTTGGGTGTGTATTGGTGCGTTTTTGGGTGCTTTAATGGTGCGTCGATGCAGAGCAGACTGTCTCCCCCCCAGAAAGAACAATTACAGGTCCTGGGTTAGTTTTGTAAATAAAAGCAGAGTCATTGTAAATAATGCTCCCCACCGTCAGTGTATAGTTTGAAGACCATTCCGCGATTCGGTTAACTGTGGGCGTAAGTCTGTTAGGCAGGGTGCAATGGAGCAGCGGGACACATTTATTTATGTTTTAAAACTGTCGCACTCAGGGTCAGGTTAAAAGTAGAGGGAACTACACCTACGTGTCACACTAAAAGTAAAAGTTGTAGGCCCGGGACGTGCCTAAGAGGAGGAGGGTGCAGTGTTGCGGAGATGAGGACTGTATATTTTTTTGATTGTGTGCTGTACTATTATTATTATTGGTTATTCTGCGCCCCCCTACCTCCGGAGCTGTGTAAAGGTGAAAGGGCATCCCATAATTAGTCCACGAGCATACACATCAGCCAAGTAATAGAATACCCCTGTTGGTAGTTATCTCTTATTCTGTGTTTTAGGGTAAGGCTGTGTCTCCCATTAATTGAAGTACTCCATTGCACCAGTGAAAGAGAATAGATCCCCTTTCCTTCCCATCCCCAAAACCTCCATTTCCATATTACATCCCCTCTCGTCATTGCTGAGCCCTCGATTCCCAATCACCTCCCCTCCAATAACCGCCATTGACCATGTGCTTGAGTCGGAGAAGAAAGGCGTGTCTCCACCTCGTCAGAGGGGAGGAGGGGCGTGCCCGCCCGTCGTCATCCAGGGCGGAGCCCGAGGGTCGCGCGACCAACCAGGGCCGAGGTGAGCACCCCGATGGGCGTGTCCAAAACGCCGGCGGCGTAATCGCTGGAGGCGCTATAAAAGGCGCAAACGGAAGTGACTAGTGAGTTGGTCTGAGTCGGTTGCCAGAGGGAGTTGGTCGTCAAGAGAGAGTCGTGAAGAGTCAGTCAGTAGAGGTGGTGGTCAAGTGGTTGCGTTGGTTGCGGTGAGGAGTCGGTGGTAAAGAGTGAGGGACCAAGAAAGAGTTGAGGGTTTGGACCAACGAGTCAGACAAGTCCTGGGAACGCAGCGGACGGAGGCCGCAGCAGCAAGAACACCCAACAGCCAAAGGGGGCCTGAACGGCGGTTTGGAGCAGGGCCGAAAAGGAACGGCGGCTGCTAAACGCGCCGGTTGAGCTGCAGGACCCCCTTGGACCTTTCCTCTCCCTCCAGCCATCCACCTCCTGCCTTTCCACCCTTCTTGTATACGTGAGTTTGTTTTGTTTGTTCTGTCCCTGGGTATTTAATTAAGTCTGTAGGTAAGCTAGTATTTTCCCTGTGTCACCTGCGTCTTATGTGTTGTAAATAAACCTTGATTGCTCCTTTTTGCTTGTGTAAATAATAAATCAAATTACTCTTCTGTCCGTCTATTCGTTTTATTCCTTTTCCTCCTGCATTTCGTCGTTTCAGTCTTTTCCCAGATTGGGCAGCTGTGGTGCGATACGGCCAAAGTTCTGGGTGAATCGGGTGAGTCAGGGATCCTGTTAGGTCGCGGTTAAATACACCACCGCTCGGTCATCATAACATCTAAACCGCGATCTGTAACAACTACATATGAGGAAGAGAGAGTTGGGATGGGTAGATAGAAGTTGGTCCATATTATCAGACAGCGAGATGTAGATGGAGTCATCACTGTTTGGTGGACGGTACAACACTCATTTGAACAAAAGGTGGGAGCGAAGGGGAAGCCATAGCCAAAGGTATTCCTGGGGGTGAGGTGGAGAGAGGGCAGTGCAGGGCGAGTGAGGAAGAGAGTTTTTTTATAAAGATAGCAACCCCCCCTCCAGGACGAGGCTCAGGTCTATCATACTGGAGGAGGGAGTAACCTGGGAGAGATACCAAGGAATCAGAGACATCAAGAAGGAGGAAAGTTTGTGTTAAGCAGATCACATCTGGTTTGTCAGAAGCAACCTGTATGGAGAGATCAGTCAAGTTTGAGCGGAGGCTCCGGATGTTTGAGGTCCATACTGTTAAAGAAGAGGAAGGGGGAGCATCGGATACAGAACAGGGGGGGGGGGGGGGAGCGGTAGGGTAAGATGTGAAAGAGGAGGAAGAGGTAGGGAGAGCTGTTGAAGGTGTGTCAGAGATTTCAGAATAGCTTGGAGAAAGGGAAGAATGGGGTGGACAAAAGGTTTGATGGTGATTGGTTGAGGCGCAGTGAGGTGTTATTTGAGGAGGGGGAAGAGTGAGGCAGAAGGTTGAGGGAGATGAAGGTGAAAGTTGGAAGGGGGAAGAAGCGGGGAGGACGCTTTGAGGAGGTGGGGTGAGAGGGGAGTCTAGGAGGGGAGGAGTGCGGGAGAGTCTCAGAGGGGAAGGGTGTGGGGGGAGTTTAGGAGGGAAGGGGCAAGGGGGGAGATCTGAAAGGGATGGGTGATGGGGAAGATTTGGAGGGGAGGGGCAAGGTGGAAGATTTGAAAGAGATGGGTGATGGGGATGATTTGGAGGGTAGAGGCAAGGGGGTAGATTTAGAGGGGAGGGGTGATGAGGAAGTTTTGGAGGGGGGGGGGGGGGTGATGGGGAAGTTTTGGAGGGAAGGGGTGATGGGGGAGATTTGGAGGGGAGGGGCAAGGGGGAAGATTTGAAAGGGATGGGTGATGGGGAAGATTTGGAGGGGAGGGGCAAGGGGGTGGATTTGGAGGGGAGGGGTGATGGGGAAGTTTTGAAGGGGAGGGGTGATGGGGAAGTTTTTGAGGGAAGGGGTGATGGGGAAGTTTTTGAGGGAAGGGGTGATGGGGAAGTTTTGGAGGGAAGGGGTGATGGGGAAGTTTTGAAGGGGAGGGGTGATGGGGAAGTTTTTGAGGGAAGGGGTGATGGGGAAGTTTTGGATGGAAGGGGTGATGGGGAAGATTTGGAGGGGAGGGGCAAGGGGGTGGATTTGGAGGGGAGGGGTGATGGGGAAGTTTTGAAGGGGAGGGGTGATGGGGAAGTTTTTGAGGGAAGGGGTGATGGGGAGGTTTTGGAGGGAAGGGGTGATGGGAAAGATTTGGTGGGGAGGGGTGAGATTGGATTTTGAAAAATGTACGATTGAATTGAAATTCGAATAGGATTTACATATCAGCAAACTTAATTCAACGACCAACTATTTTTGAGATCAGCATCGGCCAAAAGGTCAACATAAATGAAAGGTCAACCTATTTTTTTTGAATTTCTAAAATCCTCAATTTTCATCCAATTGACTTGAAATTTGAAGAGGATTTACACATCAGCTAACTGAATTCAACCAACTATTTTGAGATTAGCGTAGGCCAAAAGGTCAACACAGCCCAAAGGTCAATCAATTTTTTTCTAATTGCTAAAATCTTCAATTTTCATCTGATAGACTTGAAATTTGAAAATAGATTGTCTTATCAGCTTACTGAATTCAACCATCAATTATAATGGAGGGCAACATCGGCCAAAAGGTCAAAGGCCAAAGGTCGACCACTTTTTTCGAATTTCTAAAATCCTCAATTTTCATCCGATTGACTTGAAATTTGAAAAAGATTGTCATATCAGCTTACTGAATTCAACCACCAATTATAATTGAGGTCAACATAGGCCAAAAGGTCAACATAGGCCAAAATTCTAAAATTGCCAATTTTCATCCGATTAACTTAAACTTTGAAGACGATTTGCATATCAGGTCACTGAATTCTACCACAAATTATTTTTTAGGTCAAAATAATGCTCTGAGTGCCATTCTACATTGTTCTGTTTTGCCAAGTGTGGCTCCATAAGTGATTTTTCATTTATTGCATTGAAATAAATTCTGCCCCCATTGCCCTTCTACCTCTCCGGCATCCCTGCTTTTACCCCACGCACCCAGTGCAAAGAGGGGCAAAACATTTGGTTTTCTGTCAGTATGTCTGTAACCCCTTGGTGAGGAAAACCCCCTCAGGGTGGTTGTTTTTTGCTACAATGAATTGCTAAAACCTCCATCGTGCGAACCATAGGTCTTCTATCAAGTTTGGTTGCAATTAGTAATGAGCGAAAAAACGGTTAAAAAACAATCAAAAAAAATCATAGACAGACACCAAATTGCGTATTTTTGTCTGATGATGCAAAATGGTGTAAATATTGGAGGGATGGTGAGATTAATTACATTAAATTTATACGGTGTATCCCGACACGGATTTTTATGCCTCCACCAAAGCCGTCAGAGGCATTGTTTTTTCAGGTTGTTTGTCCGTGATAGGTTTCCATTACCACGATAACTTAAGAACGACTAAAGGGATTAAAGTTTAACAAGTTTGTATGATGATGAAAAGATTAACTTATTTGATTTTGATTCCAATGGTCAGAAATTATGCCAGGTTAAAAAAAAAAAAGTGATACTTGAGAACAGCTGAAAGGATTTAAATAAAACTTGGTACAATAATGCATAATGATGTGACAATGTAGGCAGAGACATATCAGTCAACATCGTGACGTCGAGGAATGCCGTTCTAGTTACTCCCGCCAGGGAATAATGCATTCGCTCGTGTCCGTGTGTGCGTGTGTGTGTGTGTTCGTGTGTTTGTGAACACGATATCTGGAAAAGTTCTGAACGGATTTGGATGAAAGTTGGTGGGATGATTGCACTTGGGATAAGGAAGAATTGATTAGTTTTTGGTGAAGCTCAGGATATTATTCCGGATCCAGGAATTTTTTTTACCATTGGAAGATAGGGCTCATTTTTTTTTTTTTTACATTATCTTCTATATATTCTATATTTAACATTGTGATATGAAAATAGTTTTCATATTTGTTGTAAATGTCGTTTAAACTCGTGGTTATGTGTTAGAGCGGTGTATTTTGTTAGCAACGTCGCCTTCAAGGTTCTTTTTTTTTCTAATAAAAACATATTCTGTCATTTTAAAACCACCAAAGTGTGTATTAGGTTTCACCGTTTCATAAAATGTATCGTTTGATACGTATAATGCTTTAAAACTGTTTTTTTTTTGTTTGTTTTTTTTACCTCAGAAGAGATATTAACATTTACCTCAGCGAATGTCAATCGCTGTGTCAGTATTTGATGAACTTACTAGTACCGACTGCAAAGCCGCAATGAGCCGGCGAAGCCAAAGCCGCAATGAGCCGGCAAAGCCAAAGCCGCTTGCCACTATTTTACCCATCACTATGGCATCAGTAGGTTAGGTAGTTGGTAGTAGGTAGGTAGGTAGTTGGTAGTAGGTAGTTGGTAGTAGGTAGGTATAGTAGGTACCGTACCTGGTAAGACTTGGTAAAAGAGAAGAGCAGACAGTCCTCCCCAATGGCAATACCTGCATACAATAAATGTCACAAGAAGCTTAAGGAAGTAACTATACGATGTGCTAGCTACGGGCCTATTTTAAGAAATTTTAACTGGGCTTAACATACGTTTTCACAGTACCGTATGTGTGTCGTCTTCTAACTTCAGTCGCTGTCAGGCGCCAGGGCTGGTTCTCTGACTCTCCGGGCACGGCAGCTTCCTCCACCAGAAGACGTTAGCTTGCAGTGATTAATTCGGTGAATTCCGTCTCAACTTCGGATATTTCCGGCCTTGAAAAACTATCCGTATTTCTAAACTAAATATGTAAACCGCTTATACCATATTTCTGGCCATGAAAAACTATCCCATACGGCCGCGAGATTTCTAAAAAATAATTCTTCGTCAATGTTAGAATATTTGACGCCGTTTTCACCCTCCGAAACGCGTAATAATATTTTTTCAAATGCTCGAATCTCATTGGTTCTGGTGTTTGATGACGATTTTCGTTGAAGATAACGAGGTTGGTCTTAACGTATTTTAATTACTAATTAGAGGTTTCATTAGATTGTGAATCAAAGAACGACGGGTGAAACAAACTCCTATTTAACTTTTTCGCAATTGTTTTATGCAAACTTCCGCATCCGGTCGATGGCGGTCGCCATTGAGTGATTTCATTTTAGAAATATTTTTGCAAATGCTCGACTCTCATTGGGTCCGGTGTTTGGTGATGCGTTTTGTTGAAGATTACCAGGCCCGTGCGGGCCGATGTTGGTCTTAAATTATTTTATTAATACATTGGAGGTGCATAAGATTGTGAATCAAACGATGACGGGTGAAAGAAACTCCTAATGAACGTTTTAAATTTGTTATGCATACTATCGCATCCGCAAGATGGCTGCGTCCACTGCGTTCGGAATTCTCGAGCCAAGGCATAATCAGGTTTTCAACATAATACGTACTCGTTTATTGACAACACCGGCTTCGCCGGCTATAAACACTTAGGTTGACTTATAAGTGTGACCAGCATATGCACGGGATTCTTCCCAGAAGAATGAGTGGTCGCATTAGCTTGTACGACTTAAAATGAACCAGTTTTGTTTTCACGTTTGGGCCAGTTTTACATATTGTATCCCTAAGGAATGAAACGAACGTTTTCCTGGCTTACAATATTCTAAATATATATCCGTGCAGTGTCTGTCTTGTGTTGTCTTGTCTTGTCTTATGTTGTCACTGAACTACTCCCTCAAACTTTTGTGAAATCGTACTATTCCAACTTAACCCACGGCGGGAGTATGCGCTCTACTGAGTGGCGTTCTCGTTTTTATTTGAAGCTATTGGCAAGTGTGGAGCAATTTTGATCGATTTACAGGAATCATAAGTACACACACCTGCCAGGTTGGTTGAATGTACACTGCTTTGTATGAACAACTGTTACACGACGCACAAAGCTAGTGGAATAAATTTGCTGTTGAGAGGGCTGATTATTGCTAAACCAGATCCCTCAGAACCAGAGTCAATACAATGTAATGGTGGGATCCATCCCATCCCTGCAAAAGCTTTTTAAATAATTTTAATATTTACAGGATAGCAAGTTTAATTAACTTGACAATTTCTAGACATACACTACATGGCCAAAAGTATGTGGACACCCGAACATCACACCTGTATGTGCTCGTCAAACATCTCCTTCCAAAATCATGGGCATTAATATTAAGTTAGTCCCCCCTTGGCTGCTATAACAGCCTTCACTCTTCTGGGAAGGCTTTCCAATAGATGTTGGAACACTGCTGCGGGGATTTGCTTCCATTCAGTCACAAGAGCATTAGTGAGGTTGGGCACTGATGTTGGGCGATCAGGCCTGGCTCGCAGTCGGCGTTCCAATTCATCCCAAAGGTGTTCGATGGGGTGGAGGTCAAGGCTCTGTGCAGGCCAGTCATGTTCTTCCACACCGATCTCGACAAACCATTTCTTTATGGACTTCACTTTGTGCACAGGGGCATGCTGAAACAGAAAAGGGCCTTCCCCAAACAAAGTTGGAGCACACAATCATCTAAAATGTCATTGTATGCTGCCGCGTTAAGATTTTGCTTCACTGGAACTAAGGGGCCGAGTCTGAACCACGAAAAATAGCCCCAGACCATTATTCCTCTTTTCACTATGCATTCGGGCAAGTAACGTTCTCCTGGCATCCACCAAACGCAGATGGTGAAGCACAATTCATCACTCCAGAGAACGCGTTTCCACTGCTCCAGAGTCCAATGGCGGCGAGCTTTACACCACTCCAGCTGACGCTTGGCATTGCACAAGGTGATCTTAGGCTTGTGTGCGGCTGCTCAGCCATGGAAACCCATTTCATGAAACTCCTGATGAACAGTTGTGCTGACGCTGCTTCCAGAGGCAGTTTGGAACTCGGTCGTGAGTGTTGCAACTGAGGACAGACTATTTTTACGTGCTAGGCACTTCAGCACTCGACGGTCCCGTTCTGTGAGCTTGTGTGGCCCACCACTTCGCGGCTGAGCTGTTCTTGCTCCGAGACGTTTCCACTTCACAATAACAGCACTTACAGTTGACCGGGGCAGCTCCAGCAGGACATAAATTTGACGAACTAACTTGGTTCCAATGGCATCCTATGACGGTGCCACGTTGAATGTCACCGAGATTTTCAGTACATCTCATTCTCCTGCCAATGTTTGTCTATGGAGATTGCATGGCTGTGTGCTTGATTATGTATACCTGTCAGCAATGGGTGTGGCTGAAATAGCCAAATCCACTAATTATAAGGGGTGTTCGCATACTTTTGGCCATGCAGTGTAAGTCGAAGTTGATGGCAGAAGAAAACTAGTCTAGTAGGAAGAGGGGGGGTATCATGCACCCCCCGGAAATATACTTCTAATCAGTTACAAGATTGGAAAAAGTGTAGAAAATGATGAACTGTGTTAAAAAGTTGTCAAAATGTCCCACATTATTTTTATGCAAATTAGTGTCGCCATTATCGAAAAATCTAGTTTTAGTATATCTCAGGCAATATTGCAGATAACTGAACAAATAAGGTGTCTAGACCCATGTTTTGAGGGTCAAAGATCATAAAACTATTCTTAAAGTGATCACATGTGTCTGTGTCATGCTAGTATGCAAATTAGTGCTGCCATTACAAAATAATCACATTTTTACCAATTAAGAGACTCCAGTATTGCAGATAACTGAATAATTAAGGTGTCTAGACCCATGCTTTGAGGGTCAAAGATCATAATAAAACTATTCCTGAAGTGGCCACATTTATCTCTGGTATGCTATTATGCAAATCAGTCCTGCCATTACTGCCATTTCCTATTTTCGTAAATGTATTCAATACCTCCGTTAATAGTTCTGCATCTTCGTCGATGCCAACTGATGTTGCTGGATATTCAACCTCCAAACCAACAAAGTAAGAAGTTAACTCAGCTACACACACACACACACACACACACACACACACACACACACACACACACACACACACACACACACACACACACACACACACACACACACACACACACACACACACACACATGTGGATGTCAGTTTCTGCATGGAATCAGAAACAAGCAGCATCACAGCTGAGCTAGCTAGCACCATGTTAGATATAGCTAGCCTCTTAAAATCTATGGAGGTTTCTTGCTTAATTGTTGTTATCATTGCTGGTATCACTAAAACATTTGTTAGTGCCAAACATTAGCTACACACACATGTGGACGTCAGTTTCTGCATGGAACCAGAAACAGGCAGCATCAGAGCTGAGCTAGCTAGCACCATGTTAGCTAAAGCTAGCCTCTTAAAATCTACATAGGGTTCCAGCTTAATTGTTGTTATCACTGCTTGTATCCCAAAAACATTTGTTAGCATCAAACATTAGGCTACTGTAGAACATGATGGTTGCATTCAGAACATCTGTTATCAGATTGAGAAGTCCAGATTTCATAACAGGGCACCTTTAACATTAATGGTGATTTCTCATTCATTTCTCTAACAGTGGTGGTAGAAGTAGACATTAAGTCGGCATGCCCAAAAGAAAACGGAGTGTCGATCGTGCAGCCCACAAATGCTCTCCACCTGCATGCATCCTTCATGTGCCAACCATGTCTGATCATGGTCATTTTACACCCCTCACTAAAATCAAAGGAACTGCTACAGAAAAACTACAACAGCTTCAGAAGATCCGAAATTGACGTCTCCACCAATCACATGAGTCCCCATATCGTATGCAATCAGTGTGTGACCAGATCCCTATACTACAACTCTCCCCGATGACCTGGAAAGTGTTGGGTATCACCGCAACTGTTATCAGCGCTTTACTGGCAACCTTCAGCTTCTGGGAGATGGTACAGAACCAGAACCATCAACCTCACAGCGGCATCACTCCCCTCGTAAATCAGGGGGTTCTGCAGGACCCATCTTCCCGCCAGAGTGCATTTTCTGTGACAAAGTGGAGATCAAAGATGGTCATCGCAAAACTGAGAGACCTGTATACTTCACATCTTATAAGAACAAAGAAAATGCATGGGAGCAAATTGAATCACGGGCTGAGAAAATGGGTCTAGTTCGACTTCATAGACAGGTGAAAAGCAAAGACCTCTTTGCTTGTGAGGCCAAACACCATCCGTCATGCTTTAAATCTTTCCGCACAGCATTCAGTTACTATGAGCGCGGGACTTGCAGAGCCGAAGGAGCAAAATATATCAAGCAGGCTTGCATGTCAGCCGCCCATGAAAATGTATTCGTCTCGGTACTGAAACACATTCAAACTCAGGTCGTCCAACAAAATGAGGTCCTACAGCTATCTTCATTGCGCTTGCTCTATATCGAAGAACTTAAATCGAATGGGTACGAAAACTCAAATTATCGCTCCGAGAAACAACTGAAACGCCTACAGAATGACCCAATCAAGGAGCATATCCACTTCATGAAGGTTGATCATGACAAAGCTGATGCCATTTCTTTCTGGCTTGTGTACAGTTCAAATATCACCATTTACAATGCTCTTGCACGAGTTTACACTCTCGGAAGCACAGACAAGTACCAAAACGTTGCTCTCCTACTGCGTCAGAATATTACACAGGCTTTCAAAGAGTCCAAAGACCAACCCTGGCCGCCAACAGCTGACGACATGGAGCTCACTCCTGAAAATCTCCGACTCCCAGACCTTGTCCAGTTCCTCAGCACGGTTATGGCTGGCAAGGAAGACATGGAGACTGAAAAGATGAAGCGTCTGGTATTCTCCATTGGGCAAGACCTGTGCCGTGCAGTGTCAGAGGGAAAATGGAAGTTACCAAAACACATTCTACTCTGTGTGACTGTCAGGCACTCGTTCCGAAGCAGGCAGCTCACCATGATATTACACAGGCTTGGCCACTCTGAGAGCTACGATTTTGGCTTAGAGTTGGAAACTGCCCTGGTCAAGGTCCTGGACGAAGTCTTAACCTATCGGACACCCCAAATTGTGACAGGAGAGGGCAACCTCGTATTCCACTGTGAGTGGGACAACTTGAACAAAACCAATACCAATGTGCATGGCAGCAACATTGTCAACAGTGCTGGGGGAATCATGGTGCAGGAAGTCAAGCCTGGGTTCGAGAGCAACAAGGTCCGAATGCTGCCTATCATTGACAAGTCGCAACAGCGTAGCCTGAAAGTCGACACACCAGAAGCGCTCCCACCCTTGCACTTCACTCGCATTGGCCCAAAGTTTCCTGATGGCTCATCATTCACACCGCCTGCAGAGAATGATGTAGTCTATGCCACTAAGAGGCAAGAGTACTACATCTGGCTCTTCAGCAGGTATATCGGAAGCAGCGGCAAGCAGCCCGTGCCTGGACTAGGGGGCTTCACCTCTGCAACTGGTGCTCCTCCACCCAGAAAATCAACAGTGGACTACTTCACGCCCATCCAGCAACCGATCACTGACAACACAGTTGTTCGTGAGCTCCTGAAGCGTTCTGAGATAGCCACTGCTGAGGTGGGTCATAGGTGGGTCCTGAATACATTTGATCTGGGTGTCCGTTTGAAAGCTCTACCCATCATCTGGCATTGGTCAGATGAATTTGCCAGTCATGTGGTCCTTCAAAGGGAAGGGGAAGGTGGGGCCCTTGAAAAAGCTGGAGAAGAACCCCAGGTTTCACAAGGCGTTTAGTCAACTCGGTGACTACTGGACTCTCAAGCCTGAGGTGCTGAGGCAGTTGGAGCAATTCACCTGTGTGATGTATGGACAGAGTCGTGAGTCTTCAGTGGACGTCGTCTGTGCCAAGTTGCTACGCAAAATGGTTGGGGAAGACAAAAAACTCACTTCCAAGTCTAAGGTCGACCTGGCTCGACTTCCTCCATGCCACTCTGCTCTGAAGCCGCACGTCCAACGTGTGAACCACCGTGTCGCCTTGTACAAGCGAGCTGATGAAGCTATTCTGGAAAAGCCAAAACCCTATGATGAGGGGCAAGGATGGATGAGGACTGATGAAGGAGTGTTGAAACCAGTATGGTCCTGCCCTACCAACCTCGCTAGTTGATCTCCTGGACACTGGAGAGCATGAACAGGAAGAGGAGGAGGACGAGGAAGGGGAGGACGAGGAAGGGGAGGACGAGTTGGACTCTGACGATTTCATTGAAAACAATGATGAGTGATTCATAGTGGAGAAGCATTTACCTGACTGTTTATCTGGAATGGGAAAGAGAAGAGTTCGATTATGATGTTTGACCCTTGTACCACAAAATAAATAAACACAGGTTAAAAACACAACATCTGTCTAGACACGTTATTTGTTCAGTTATCTGCAATATTGGAGTCTCTTAATTGGTAAAAATGTGATTATTTTGTAATGGTGGCACTAATTTGCATACTAGCATGACACAGACACATGTGATCACTTTAAGAATAGTTTTATTATGATCTTTGACCTTCAAAACATGGATCTAGACACCTTATTTGTTCAGTTATCTGCAATATTGCCTGAGATATAGTGAAACTAGATTTTTCGATAATGGCGGCACCAATTTGCATAAAAATGATACGTGGGACATTTTGACAACTTTTTAACATAGTTCATCATTTTCTACACAGTTTTTCCAATCTAGAAACACTGATTAGAAGTATATTTATGGGGGTGCATGATACCCCCCTCTTCCTACTAGACTAAACAGGCAGTGAAAGAACTGGCATCGAATTAGAAGCACTTAACAATTCCTCAACAGAATCAAGTGGATAGCAGTGAAGTGGATAGCAGTGTAGCTGCAGACACTTGCTGAGCAGTATCTGCGGCACGTGAAAAGGTGGACATGATGATATTGGATTCGTAAACAAGAAAAGGCGTTTGATGCGAAAGTAGAGGATGGACTGTGCTGGAAAAAGACTGGGATAACGTGAAGTTAATAACACGATGTTAATGTGAACCTTCAAGGAACAAAATGCAGTCGATTCGTGCTAAAAGTTATTGCTTAGCCTGCGCCACATCTGGATTAGCCTCTGGTATAGATCTGATATAAAATGCAGTTGATTCGTGCTGAAAGTTCTTGCTTAGCCTACGCCACAACTGGATTAGCCTCTGGTGAAGATTTGGTATAAAATGCAGTTGAATAGTGTTGAAAGTTCTTGCTTAGGCTGCACCACAACTGGATTAGCCTTTGGTGTAGATATGGTAGAAAATGCAGCCAAATACTGCTGAAAGTTCTTGCTGTCGGAGCCACACATGCATTTTTTCAGGCCAACCCTGAGACAAGTTCACGATAAGGACTATTTATGACAGCTCCCTGCTAAGGCAATACATTCTGGGATAACGTTAGAAAGAAAGAAAGGGTGGAGGGAGGGTTGGGGGGGGGGGGGGCGGGGGTGAAGAAGGAAAAGTCCTGTCGCATTTCAATTACGTTGAATAAGAAGTTGAGGATTGTGGAAGGGCGAGAAGCACAGAAAGCAGGAAAACACGAGCAGCAAGGCAGGATGGTTGAAAGATAGCTGCGTGCAAGCTCACACAATACTTCAAGCTGTGGATGAAGAGGCTCAAATAAAAAGGGGGGGGGGGGGGGGAAACTGGCTCCAAGTACAATGGAACTACAAATAAAAGGAGGTTGGGGCAGCAAGGGTGGAAAGCACAAGAATGACCGCATTGTTGTCACAACCAGTGACAAAATCCGGTAAAGGGCAGATTATGCAACACATTTAATGTCCTATTAAAACTTAACACCGCTCATCCATGTCAGCCTCCGCCAGTTATATCAGAACGAGCTGATTAGTCACATGGTCACGGATTGTTGAACCCAATATGGAGCCATTCAAAAATTATGTAATGCCATTTTTTGTGATGCACTTGCAGTGCATGCTGACGAGCTTAATCAACTACTTTAAGTGAGACCTTAAAAATCGAAACAAAGGAAAAAAAACAAGTTAGGGTTAATCGACTACATTTTTCATTCCCTTTCCAATGGTACAACGCTTATCGCCCACTACTTTCCATCCAATTAGCCACCCAAAGTTTGGTTCATGGAAAAAAAAAAAAAACTCAAGGCCAAACTTAATGGAGAAATCCTTGACCCCACCTCCCCCCACCCTTTCCATGTCTTTTTAATATTTTTCAAATAAAAAAACAAAAAAAACCTGAGTTTTGAAGGATTGAGGTATCTCTAGCAGCCATTACGAGGATTTTTGTCACACTCTTATCACCTGCCCATACGTGCAGCTCAAAGTTCTGATCACTAGATTCGAAAACCTTCAAATCAGTTTATCTTTTTCTTGGTTGAAAAATAAATAAATCTAAAAACACCGCAAATTGATAGATCTTGCAGAGCTTCTCATTTTAACCTAAAAATGTATATACCCCGCTCAACGAGAGTGTGCCCCAGGGGGGATCGATACACTAAGGATTTTAGTTTACTAAATTTTTATCCGACAGCTTCGATTTTTCCAGGGGGAAGGGGTGATGGGGGAGGGAACCCTTATCGTAACATGACACAAACAAAGCCAATGTAAATCTGACACAAACTCGAGAAGTATATAATCAGCAGAGGCCTACAGGCCTGATCTTAGGTCCACCAGAAAACCAGGACGACAGCTACATTATCTCGACTCCACACCCATCATGGCACCCAGACAAGTGATCGACCCCCAACAACAACCATGCGGAGCTCTTGTAGACCTGCGACAACCTGAAAAGTAAGGTGAGGGTTTAATGGGGGTAGCAAATTCATGACGAAGGGTGAGATGACCTGAGGTGAACAGCCACCTTGAAAGACAAAGTTAGTTCTGCTTTTATACCTGCTGTGGACCAGAAAGAAGGTGATGAAAGATAGAGGCCACAAACCAGTCTGCGATGTCGACGCAACAGACCGATATTCAGCTTCATCACGGGAGATTCCAATGATGTCGAACCTTGGACTCTATGGCATCAATACATGAAATATGAATACAATACTGTGACTCAAGTGCACTAACCCAAAGGGGATTGCAGCACTTGCAGAGCTGCACCAGGACGGAACTGCAGATAAAAGAATTTTTAGGTTAGTTCAGATTTGCCAAGGAAAGACTTGGCACGACGCAGGAAGCCCAGATGGTGGCTGGCTTCGGACGCTAACTCTGATATGTGGTTTTCCCAGAATTGATTTGTACAGGGAACTGGAAAACCATTTAAATCCTAGACAGGCTTATTGTTGTGGATGGGGGTTTAGCTTTAGGTTTATTTGTGGAATTTAGCTTCCTGTTTTCAAGAAAAACGTTTTATTCATTCTATCGGCAAATTAACACACCTGACCAAGTATTCTAAAACGAGCATGTTCCGGTATCAAGTGAAAGAAAGTATAAAACGAGAGAGAATATTTGGATTAACTGTCTACTCAATCCTGTTCATATGAGGTAGAGTTTCATTTTAAAATGAAAGTGTGTGTGGGGGTGATGGAGGATAACATCCTGTTTGACAAATTTTCTGAAAAAACATTTTGGAGACGAAACCGTTTCAACACAGAAATTCAGGAAATAACCATTGCTATTTAATTTAATGGCAAAAAACTGATCACAATGAAATGGTTTTTATTTCAGATATGATGGCAGGAAAATTGTTATGGACAAGGAATTTCCATTCTTTCAGACCAGCTTTCGAGGGGGTAATGTACGTTCTATTGGAGGCTGAAAAAGAAGAAAACAAGGCAAAATACATTTACAATTTGTTTATGTAAAAAAAATAAGAGGAAGAGGAGTGGCTGGAATAAAATGTCTCCACAACCCATGCTACCTGCCCTTTGGAAATATGTACATCCATCTAGGCAGGCAAAGGAAAAATGCAAAAATAAAAATGTAAAAACATATATATACAGTCGTCCCTCGCTATATCGCGGTTCACTTTTCGCGGCTTCGGTACATCGCGGGTTTTTCTCGCTAGTATATGTAAAATTATATCGTGGATTTTTCGCTATATCGCGGGATTTTGCGGTATAAATGTATTTTTATAAACTATTATTTTAAATATTTTTGTGGTAAAATAAGCATTTTCTAGCCTAAAAAATTAAAAAACGTAAAAAAACCTTTTTATAAATTTTATAACACCTTTTTCTTCTTCTTCTTTAAAAGGCTGCTTTCGACTTGCTCACCAAATCAATTCATCCCCAAAAAAATATCCATCTCCTATAGTGCCTTTTTTCTACATTCCCTAAACTCTCCTGCACTCCATCCTCCATCCAGCGTCCTTAAACGTATTTTTAACTCGAAGGTCACAAGCAACTCATTTTGCAATAAATGTTCGTTTCCCATAAATCGTACACTTTCAAAAATCCAATCTCACCCCTCCCCTCCAAATCTTCCCCATAACCCCTCCCCTCCAAATCTTCCCCATCACCCCTCCCCTCCAAATCTTCCCCATCACCCATCCCTTTCAAATCTCCCCCCTTGCCCCCTCCCTCCTAAACGACCCCCTCACCCCTCCCCGCCAAGACGCCCCCTCGCCCCTCCCCTCCTAGACTCCTGCCTCACCCCTCCCCTCCAAATCTCCCCCATATCCCATCCCTTTCAAATCCCTCCCCTTGCCCCTTCCCTCCCAAACTTCCCCCTCACCCCTCCCCTTCAAATCTCCCCACCCTCATTGCTTCTCAATTTCCCCCCTCTCACTCCCCCTCCTTAAAGCGTCCTCCCCGCTTCTTCCCCCTTCCAACTCTCACCTCCATCTCCCCCAACCTTCTGCCTCGCTTTTCCCCCTCCTCAAATAACACCTCATTGTGGCTCACCCAATCACCATCAAACCTTTTGTACGCCCCATCCTTCCCTTTCTCCGAGCTATTCTGAAATCTCTGACACACCTTCAACAGCTCTCCCTACCTCTTCCACCTCTTCCACATCTTACCCTAACCCTCCTCCCCCCTGTTCTGTATCTGATGCTCCCCCTTCCTCTTCATTAACGGTCTGGACCTCAAACATCCGGGGCCTTCGTTCAAACTTAACTGATCTCTCCATACAGGTTGCTTCTGTCAAACCAGACGTGATCTGCTTAACAGAAACTTTCCTCCTTTATGATGTCTCTGATTCCATAGTATCTCTCCCGGGCTACTCCCTCCTCCGGTATGATAGACCTGAGCCTCGTCCTGGAGGCGGGGTTGCTATCTTTATCAAAAACTCTCTTCCTCACTCGCCCTGCACTGCACTCTCTCCACCTCACCCCCAGGAATACCTCTGGCTACGGCTTCCCCTTCGCTCCCACCTCTTGTTCATATGTGTGTTGTACCGTCCACCAAACAGTGATGACTCCATCTACATCTCGCTGTCTGATGATATGGACCAACTTCTATCTACTCATCCCAACTCTCTCTTCCTCATATGTGGTGATTTCAACTGTCATCATGCCAGTTGGCTGGGTGTGGGTACCTCTCTCACCAGCCATGGCTCCTCAGCAAAGGACTTCTGCGACTCACTGGGACTGACACAATCTGTCAATTTCCCGACCCGGATCTCAGTCAACGGAACATCTTCTCTTCTGGACTTGGTTATGACTAACTTCCCTGAAAATGTCTGCTGCTCTTCTTCTGCTCCGATCGGATCATCTGATCATGTCCTTGTTAAAGTGGACATCTCTCTGACCATCCTCAGGGAGCCTGCTCAGCGTCGACGAGTCTGGCATTTCACTCAGGCCAACTGGCACGGTCTTCAAGCAGCCATCAATCATCTGGACTGGTCTCCCATTTCTACCACCTCTGACATCAACTCATCCTGGGAATTCTTCCAAAGTAAATTGCTCTCTCTCATGCACAGATTTATCCCATCTCGTCTTCAGTTGTCTTACCCTTCCTCCCGTCCATGGTACACGGAATCTTGTGGTGAGGCTGTTGCCCAGAAACAACTTGCCTTCGTCTCCTGGAAAGCAAATCCAACGGAAGGAAATCTCATTTCCTTTCACAAAGCCCGAAACAAGTGTGTGTCCACCCTCAGGAGAGCCAGGAAACAATATCTCTCCGTTCTCAAGACCGAACTCTCTTATCTGTCTCCCTCTTCCAAATCCTGGTGGCGTCTGGTCAAATCCGTTTCTGGTGTTTGTTCCCCCTCCATCCCCTCCCTTACCTCAAACGGCTACACAGCTGACTCCGCACGTGAAAAAGCTGAATGCCTCAACTCTGTGTTTGCCTCTAAATCTTGTGTCCCAAACCCATCCCTCTCTGTACCCACCATACCCAGTCGTACCCTGCTGCTCCTGGACTCCGTGTCCTTTCCTCCTGACAAGGTGGAAAAGTTTCTGTCAACCCTCGACTCTGATTCTGCAACTGGACCCGACGGCATCAGCCCACGGGTCCTAAAATCCTGCTCTGCTGCTCTATCTCACCCTCTCTCTGTTCTCTTCACCCTCTCTTTTGCTCAAGGTCAACTGCCATCTGCTTGGAAATCAGCCAACATCACCGCTTTGCACAAAAAAGGTGCAAAAACAGATCCTAGCAACTACAGACCAATCAGCCTTCTCCCAATTATCAGCAAAGTCATGGAATCCATCATTGCTTCGGATATGAAATCTTTCCTCTTCTCCAATGGCTTGATCTCTGATCATAAATTTGGTTTCAGACCAGGTCACTCTACTCTGGACATGCTGCTTCTGCTGTCTCAACAATGGATGGAGGTCCTCAATGCCAAGCAGGAAATTAGAGCTGTCTCCCTCGACATATCACGTGCCTTCGACACGGTCTGGCACCCCGCTCTGCTCACCAAACTCTCCTCCTTTGGTATCCATGGAAATCTCCACGCATGGCTGGCGGACTTCCTCTCTAGTCGTCGTCAACGTGTGGCCCTGAATGGGTTTCTCTCATCTCCTCTTCCTGTTCAGGCTGGAGTTCCCCAAGGCAGTGTTCTGGGCCCCGTGCTTTTTCTGGTCTTCATCAATGATCTCTCTGACTCTCTCGAAAATCCTCTCTATCTCTTTGCTGATGACTCCACTCTCTGCCGCTCCATTCCTCTTCCCTCAGATCGGCAGTCTGCTGCCTCCTCACTCTCTGAAGACCTGGACAAAATCACAGACTGGTCAAACAAGTGGAACATGTCTTTCAATCCTGACAAATCTCACACTCTTACTATGTCTCTCCGAAAAGATCGACTGGACAACCCTCCCATCTACTTTCTCAACAATCCTCTCCAAGAAGTTCTGTCGCTCAAGATTTTGGGTCTCACTATCTGCCATGATCTTTCTTGGGAAAACCACATTTCCAAGCTGGCCTCCAAAGCCAGTCGCCGACTGGGCATCCTCCGTCGTGCGAAGTCCTTCCTCGGCACACCTGAGCTCCTCACCACATACAAGGCTTTCATCCGCAGCTCAATGGAATACTGTTCTCCCCTATGGGCCGGTGCTCCTGCCTCACACCTAGCTCGGCTTCACGCTGTTGAAACCAAAGCTTTCAGAATTATTGGAATCTCCCGCGATGAAGCTATCTCTGAGGGCCTTTCACTCACTCACCGCAGGCAGGTAGGTGGTCTTTCTGTCTTCTACCGACTCCTCTCCGGCCTTGCACCCCCAGCTCTCTCTGTGCTCTGTCCCCCAAATATTCCTACAGGTCGCACAAGATCTGCCAGCAACCCTCTGATGGTTAAACTGCCGAAATCTCGGCTCTCTGCTCACCTTCACTCTTTCATTCCTCTTTTCTCCCGCCTCTGGAACAAACTCCCTCACTCCCTTCAATCCCACTCCTCCCTCCAGGTCTTTAAAACAGCTGTTCACCACCATCTCTTATCTTCCCCCATCCAAAACCTTGATCTTTTCTACCCCCGCTAATTCACCCCAGATCCACCTTGTTTGAAATTCCAACTTCTTTCCTGGAAGTTCTGGCAGTGTCCATATGTTTTATACCTCTCCCACCGCCCCCTTCCCACGCCCCCCCCCCTAAAGCCCTCGCCCTCTCTCAGATCTCTCGATGTCTCCATGTCTCTCGGTCCCTGCTCTCAAATGTTGTGTTTGTGTCCTTCCCCCTCTCTCCCCATCTTGTCTACCGCTCCCTATGTTATATGTTTTATGTGTCGGTTTGTCTTTCTGTGTGATTAATGTTCGCTCTTTCACGAGCCTCGACCTTGTATACAAAAAAAAAAAAACAAACAAAAAAAAAACAAGAAAAATACAGTAATTAAAACATATTACAAGAAATAAAATACTGTACATAGTGTACAGCAGAAGAGTAGACAAAGAGACAAAGAGTCGTGCGTATGGAAAACGCAGATGCGGCAGCTTCCACTTGCGCTAGTCACCCACGTAATGGGTAACTGTAATGCTCTTTCTGGCTGTGCAGTACATTCATCATCGTCATCACCTTCATCGTCATCAGTACTGCACAGCTAATTCATCATCATCTTCATCACACAAGTTGTAGTATTGAAGAGCCGGGGCTCTTGCTTGATACGGACGAAATGACGGGCAAGACACAAACTCGTCCGAGAAGATATTTATTCTCAAAACCAACTCGGGAACACTGAAAAGCCCGTTTATCGGGCTGCATTATAAAGCACAACCAGAAACCGAAACCGAAAGCCACGCCTCTCAAGCGTGGCGTGCTTCGGTGGTCACGTGATCAACAGGTGTAGCTGATTATACCCGCATGCGCGGCACGCTTTGGTGGTCACATGACCAGCCACTCTGGTGCCGCGGATCCCCGCCGGTGACGTCACCGGCTGGAGCAAGGAGATTCTGATGTTGGTCTTGCTTGGGGGACCCATGGGTCGCTAGAGTATCTTCAATGGTGAGTACCCATTAGAATTTTATATGTTGTTAAAATTACGTATGTTTAAGAGTGTAAAAAGTGTTTAAGAGTATAGGAAGTGTTTATAAGAGTATGGGAAAGGTTAATAAGAGTGTGGGAAAGGTTAATAAGAGTGTGGGAAAGGTTAATAAGAGTGTGGGGAGGGTCATAAAGCTTTAAAATATATATAAATAATAAAATAAAAATATGGTCGCTACTTCGCGGATTTTCGTCTATCGCGGGGGGTTCTGGAACGTAACCCCCGCGATAAACGAGGGATCACTGTATGTATATATATATATATATATATTGTTGCGGAACCCAACGTTGGCCTCTGTTCCCCTTATCGAAGGGGGATTAGTCCCCTCGTTTATGACTGACCGACGTGGTCCCTGATGCTGTTCAGCGACCTCCGGAAAGGCCGGTGGCCCAGCCCTGTTCGTACCGCGGACAGATGTTAATTGCCGAGCGGTTTTAGCAACCGCGGTACAAACTATTAACAATGACTAGACCCGATTCCTGAACGTTGGCCAAATCGTGCCACGGTATTCAATGGGGAAAAGACAAAGACGACGGATGTGAAGAAGAAGACAAAAGGAAGGAAATACGAATATGATTTATTACTACTATTTACAACCAAAATAAACCAAGGAAGAAGGAAGGATAATAAAATAAAGACAGAAAGAATGGAAGGAGACACAGTGCAATTATTAACTTCTCTATAAACAGTCTTACTTATACCCCAGGACAAGACACACAGAACAAACTCACGTACACAGAAGGATGGAATGGCAGGACTGAAGGACTGGAAGGAGAGAGGAAGGTTCAGCTGGGGCAGATGGTTCGGGCTTGATCCCGCACGGGACGCCGGGCTGGACCTCGACGGCCACCGATGCCACCGATCCTGGTTCCCGTGGGGTAATGGGTCGAAGCTGCCTGGTGGAGCCAACGCTGCCTGGTGGAGTCAAAGCTGCCTGGTGGAGTCAAAGCTGCCTGGTGGAGTCAAAGCTGCCTGGTGGAGTCAAAGCTGCGTGGTACTGCTTCTGCCGCGTCTCTCTCTCTCCCTGTCTGAGCTCACCCCCAAAGGCTTCCGCACGCGCTTTTATTGCCCCTGGGGCGATCAAGCCGCCGGCCTCCAGGACACGCCCATTGGCGAGCTCGCCTCGGCCCTGATTGGCTGCGAGGGCCCACCGATCCCACCCCCAGAGGAGGCGTTGGCAAGGCCACGCCTTGT
Source organism: Myxine glutinosa (assembly GCF_964187855.1). Classification (NCBI taxonomy): domain Eukaryota; kingdom Metazoa; phylum Chordata; class Myxini; order Myxiniformes; family Myxinidae; genus Myxine; species Myxine glutinosa. Next base: position 206,231 of record NW_027616698.1, read on the forward strand.
TCCCGGCGCTGGGCTGACTCCTCCCACCTGCCACTCCGAGATGACCTCGTGGCTAATGGAGTCTTGCAGCGAAAAACCACCACCCCACAGCAGCGGCAGAATGCAGCAAACCACCCAGTGCAGTTGGCAATTGACGAAAGGGGGATGTGCAGGGAATCTACCTTATTCCACTTCGGTGCAATGGAGTGTTAATTAATGGAAGACACAGCCTTAATCTAATACACATAATAAGGAGATAACTACCAAACAAGGAGGAAATCTATGATTGGCTACGTGTGGTGTATGGAATAACTATGGAACGACCTTTGACCTTTATACACAACAAATGGAGGAAGGAGGGTGATACTTTACAACAACAAAAAAAACAAAAACACAATTCTCCTATCCACAACACTGCACCCTCCTCCTCTTCGGCACGTCCCGGGCCTATTAACTTTTACCTTTAGTGTGGCACGTAGGTGTAGTTCCCTCTACATTTAACCTGACCCTGAGTGTGACAGTTTTAAAACATAAATAAATATGTCCCGCTGCTCCATTGCACCCTGCCTAATAGACTCACGCCCACAGCTAACCGAATCGCGGAATGGTTTTCAAACTAAACACTTACGGTGGGGGTGCATTATTTACAATGACGCTACTTGTATTTACAAAACGCAACCCAGGACCTGTGATTGTTCTTTGGGGGGCTGGGGGGGGGGGGCGGAGACAGCCTGTGCTGCATCGACGCACCAGAAAGCACCAAAAACGCACCAAAACACCAAAACACCATCAAGCACCAATCAGTGCACAGTCATCACAGTTCATAATAAAAATAAACCAACAAACCCTGGTGCTGGTCTTCCTCTTCGGCTCCCTCTGCTGGCCATTGGTATTCTTCCAGTTGTTGTCTTTCTTCTTTGCTGGCAGCCTATTTGCAATAATAAAAAGGCACACAATGCGTCCATTTTTTATTTATTTATGGCCCACAGGGCCGACTATTATGGTTCACCTGTGTGGCATCGGTGCCCTGTGACCGAGGTCCGCCAGCAAGATCTCGGGCCATCATGGCCGGTTCCAGCAGAGGGGCTATGCCCCAACCCATGGGGTCCATCAGTGGTGCTCAGCCACAGACATGTGGTCCATAAGTGGTGCATCGATGCAGACAGCTGGTTGCGGGAGTTTCGGGCACACAATGGCGGAATCCCGCACGCTCCCCTCGACGCCCAGTGGCGCACAGTCCTCGGGTGGGAGACAAGGGGGGGGGGGGAGGAGACAGGTGAGCGAGGGGTAAGGTCACGAGGGTACACATCAACAAGGCAATGCAAGACGAGGTGCGTATGAAGAGCGAAGTGAGAAATCTCGTCCCTACCGTATGTCACACCCCCTTACCTACTCTACCCTTGCCCTTGCCCCATATGTACAACAATTTACACATTACAAATCCGCCGCTACCGTCACGTCTTCCCCATATTTCCCCGACACCAAATTCGTCTTCACTCCCACTAATCCAAAATTTGCCATCACCAATTAATCATCAATCCTCAAAAGGAGGGAGAGGTGGAACAACAGCACAATGTCACACCTACGTCATGATGCATCTCACATTCCAACATTTGCACAATAAAAAATAATCAAAACATCCATGGCATGGTGTGGAGTTCTGCCACCTCAGGTGAGTGGATGTAGATGGTGCGAGGAGATTCTTAATCCTAACTATCCTCTAAATGACCTTAGCACACTTTACACTACCGGGGGTCTTTCCCTGCCAAACCATTGGCCAACTTACTCTATGCGGTTTTAAGAACCAAAATCCCATTGACCAAACTGTGGTGCTTCATCAATTTGGGGTCTCACTCCCCCGATTTCAACTCCCTGTGCCCTTGCACAATTTCAGGACTGGGTCGTGTGGCTCTCCCAGGAGGTCTACCCACCTGCACACCTCCACCACTGTAGTTGCCTCCGAGCTTACCTGCTCCTTGACCTAACCTATCTACCTGGGGAAGGCCCTCTGGCGCTCTCCCCACTCGGTGCCCTCTGTGGCACTGGGCTAACCGGGTCCATCCTCCTGATCCTCGGGCCCCATCCACAACAACTCTACCGGCTCCCAGAGCCCACCTGCGGCCTCACCTGGCCTTCATCCTCACAGTGGTGGAGTGCCCATTCAACTACACATACTAACAGGCCACACGCCCAGCCATTTCCACGTCACTAATGCACCCATCCAAACTCCATTCTTCCACACGCACCACAGATGCCAATATCCAACCACAATTTACCTGTACCCTCTACCGAACTCTTAAACTACCCTCCCCGGGTATTCATGATGGGGGTACACTCTTCCCCCATTCACACCTTCGCACCATCCACTCCACTCCACAGTTTCCACCATACTCACTCCACCCCATCCATTCCCTACTCCATATATTCCACACTCCATGTATTCCCTACAACCATTCTCCATTCACCTGTAGTTGCACACCTGTGCAATCACTCCTACTGGTGCTTCCTGCACCCTCCTTCCTCCCTGGACCATTTGGTCAACACAACACACAATTACCACTACTCAGTCATACACTGCTCCATACACCTCCATGCTCAACACAACTCACAATCACCTCCCGAGCATTGCCTAGCAATTCCTCATTTCACCAAGCCCGAGAGGCACCCATCGGCTGCACCACGGACGCACCCATCGGCTGCACCACGGACGCACCCACGGGCTGCACCACGGACACAGGCACCGGCGGCACCATGGACCCGCGCACCGGCGGCACCACAGACACACGCACCGGCGGCACCACGGACACGCGCACCGGCGGCACCACGGACACACCCACCGGTTGCACCACGGACACACGCACCGGCGGCACCATGGACACACCCATCGGCTGCACCACGGACACCCGCACCGGCGGCACCATGGACACACCCACCGGCTGCACCACGGACACACGCACCGGCGGCACCATGGACACTCCCATCGGCTGCACCACAGACACGCGCACCGGCGGCACCATGGACACACCCACCGGCTGCACAACGGACACGCGCACCGGCGGCACCATGGACACACCCATCGGCTGTACCACGGACACGTGCACCGGCGGCACCACGGACACACCCACCAGCTGCGCCACGGACACACGCACCGGCGGCACCATGGACACACCCATCGGCTGCACCACGGACACGTGCACCGGCGGCACCACGGACACACCCACCGGCTGCACCACGGACACACGCACCGGCGGCACCATGGACACACCCATCGGCTGCACCACGGACACGCGCACCGGCGGCACCACGGACACACCCACTGGCTGCACCACGGACACACACCATGGACTGCACCAACACAAGTGTGAAAAGTGGTTTTTCAACACTAACACAAGTGCGAAAAGTGGTTTTTCAACACTAACACAAGTGCGAAAAGTGGTTTTTCCACACTAATACAAGTGCAAAAGTGGTTTCCTGCACCAACACAAGTGCGAAAAGTGGTTTTTCAACACTAACACAAGTGCGAAAAGTGGTTTTTCAACACTATCACAAGTGCAAAAAGTGTTTTTTCAAGACTAACACAAGTGCGAAAAGTGGTTTTTCAACACTAACACAAGTGCGAAAAGTGGTTTTTCCACACTAATACAAGTGCAAAAGTGGTTTCCTGCACCAACACAAGTGCGAAAAGTAGTTCTCAACACTAACACAAGTGCGAAAAGTGGTTTTTCAACACTATCACAAGTGGAAAAAGTGTTTTTTCCACACTAATACAAGTGCAAAAGTGGTTTCCTGCA